>NW_021604569.1:16548910-16579283 GCF_004785775.1 Grammomys surdaster | reverse complement strand
AAGGAAGGAAGGAAGGAAGGAAGGAAGGAAGGAAGGAAGGAAGGAAGGAAAGAGTGTGGTGAACAAAGCAAGACAGAGGGCTGAGGTTCTGTAGTAAGACATTTCACTACATTACTTAAGACATTCAGGCTTAATTCTGATGGCAGAGGTGAGGGAGAGTCTATATGAGAGCTCATGTGTGAGATCCCTGGTGGACCCTCACCTGGCCTAGATACTCAAGATCCCACTGAAGGCATAGAAATTCCTTTATAAGGAATGAAGTTTAAAAAGTGAAGGCAGGAGGAGATACATAAGACCTTGGAGCTAGCATGAGAATATCTCTACTGAGAATTCACATCGCCTCAAGCAGCCGGAAGTCTGATTAGGAGAGTAGGCGAGTAGCATATGATACTTTATATGCCCACCACTTTTGCCTTTCTCAAGACAAGGTTAGAGGAGTAACTAGATTTCTGCTTTATGTAAGAATATAAAGATTTCATTTTTTTCTAGCTATGTTTTAAATCCTGAATTAAAAAAGGCAAGTTGTAGTCTGCCTGATTGGGCAGATGATCCATTTTCAATGTTGTAAGCAACTGACAGGCCAGTTCTGCTAATTAGGCAACATAACAGCTCTGCACTGAATAGTTGAGATTCTAGTTCACACACAGGAGAGAGGAGTGGACTCAGATATGTCCAAGGGGCTGGACTGAATTGCAGGGGCCAAGGGAGACCAGACAAAATGGCATTTGTTGACTCATCTAATGGCTTCTGGGGCCTTTGTCTAGACCTACTAGATTACATGTGTCCCTGTGGGTTGGGGAGGATGGAAGAAAGGTGATTTATGATGTGGAGGGTTAAGAAATGCCATACCCAGAGAAGTAAGCTCAAAGACAGATGGCAGTTACCATTGGATGAGAAGCTGAGCCACAAGGCAAGAAGAAATGAAGCCTTATAACTGTCTTCTGCTTTACTTCATACCCTTCAGATGTCTTAGAAATTCTCGGGGCAGGCTGAGATCTGCCTATAGTCCCAACCTGCCTGCTGGGTGTGGGGGTCTGCAGAAAGGCAAGTTGGGGAGATAGTTCAGGCCTTTCCATGGCTCTTTCACCCTTTGTAGACCGTTATACTGCAGATCTTATAGGTATCCTCTCGTCATAACTTGTCCCCATAGGGAAGCGATGTTGTGAGTGAGGATAATAGTCATGGAGTTGGCCTCTGAAATCACAAGTGCTTTGGTGTGAGGGGGCTTAAATAGTCCTTTCCTCAGCGATGCCACGATGGTTTGAGATGAGAAAGCTAGCATTTTTATTTACAGATATCTAGTTGACTCTTCTTTAAATATTATTTTTATTTTCAAGTGTATTAGTAGTTTCCTGCATGTGTGTCTGTGTACAATGTTCATGTCTGGTGCCCATGGAGGTCAGAAGAAAGCATCAGATGGTTGTGAGTCATGATATAGATGGTGGAAACTGAACGTAGGTCCTCTGCAAGAGCAACAGTTGCTTTTAACCACTGAGCCATCTCTCCGGAAATTTTAGTTGATTCTTAAATATCAAATACCTTATAACAATTCATTTGCATAAAGAAACATGCTCAATATAAAGAGGATAAAAATAATTCAAAGGAACAAGAACTATTTGTGGAAAATTGTGAACTGAGTCACCATTATTTTTCCCAAAGAAAGGAGATAAGTTACCGGGCAGGTAATTATCATTTTCAAAGACAGTAAAAGGTAAATGTAATGATGGAAAAGTACAAATTTCCTACAGTGCATGATTATACAGATGTTGGTAATGGGCTACCTCAGAGTGACACTGCACCATTGGAATCCATGGTCTATGAAGTAGCCTACTTTGTAAGAAGCACTGTCACAGGCCTGACATGAAGGGGATGCCTTTCAAACATGTGTGACTTGCAAAGTTCTTATCTATCTCAAAGTAGGAATGCTATACATATTTATCAACATCCAAGAAGAATCCCAAGAGACTTTGAGAGAAGAGAGGGCATAGTAAGAAACAGATGCAAAACAGAACACTAGTTCTGGCTGTGGCTAGACTAATGCTATTTCTTCTTTGGTTTGCCGGGTATCTTTGACTATAGAGAAGCATTCCAATGCCTAGCCACTGGCCATGAGGTTCATAGCTGACTTATAAATGATGTCCTCGAAGTTCCTGGACACCAACTGTCCTGATATGCATCCATATCCATCCTGAGTGAGCATCAGCAGACTGGCAATGTTTGTTCTGCCAGAGGCTGTTGCTATCTGTACACATTCTTAAGAAACTCCCAACCCAAGAGCATCAGCTCCTCACTGACTATATATCCACGAACACAGCCTCAGCTAAAAACCAACAGGAATAGAAACTGACTGACTACATCATTCTTCAGGCTACTGTGTGAGATTCGCAGCGCACTCTGTGAAGCTAGATGCATTGCATTGAGCATTTGGAAAGGAAAGGTACAGGTGTCCAAAAACAAGAAGGGAATGTCTAAACACAGATTTATACCAGTAGAGACCAGAAAGACAGATGGTCAACACATAGCTGGAATGGAAGCAAGAGGCACGTACGTTTAGGTCTCAGCTCTGAGGTCTCGGAACCAGCGCCTTCCCCAGGAAAGGTGACAGGCTCTGTCACATCTGTGTCAGGAGGAGGGTAGGGTGGGGGCGGGGGGAGCACTAACTGGGGTGGGCCCCGAGCTGTGCCTCTGGGAGGCTTTTGTGGCACCTGACGTCCAACACCTACATGGGAAGGATTCAAAGGTTAAGCCAAAGGACGTCCTATCTTTTAACCAAGGGTATATTACTATTGCTCATCAGACATAAAACCAGGCACACTCAACACCATACCCCATACCACTCTGCACCAAACCAGCCATATCCAATACCAAATCCAACAACAAAGTGTATGTATACAACATCAAATCTTATACCAAACGTGGTCACGCCCAATACCAAATCTTATGCTAAACAAATCACATTCAATACCAAAGCAGTCATGTTCAATTTCAAATCCAGCCTCAGTTTGCACCATGCTAGCCATTCCCAATGTCAAATCCCAGTTCCCTCTGCATTAGACCAGCCACATCCAATATCAAAGCCATTCACCTAGCAGTAACCACAAGTCCTTGTCTACCAGCTCCTGCCCTCAAATGGTAACATTATTCTTAGAAAGAAAGGGATTCTGGCTTTTCTTGTCTCCAAAACAAGTTTTAGACCGGGTAGGAGGAAGCATGGAAAACTGCCACCACCCACATCTTCTCTTTGCAATATCTCTCAATGACGGGATGTTGGTACAGTTTTCAGTTTTAGACATATGCCTCACATCTCTGTTGGCATCTATGGGCACCAGCTGATCTCATATCCAGCATGGCCTAGGTTCAGGGAATATGAGGCTTTAGTCCTTCCTGGACTGGAAATAGGGTGTTGGGTTTGGAAGCTGACTTAACAAATGCACATAATACTTAAAGTAGGTACTTCCAAAAATGTTCCCACAATTTCTCCCTTAAAATTGAGGTATTTATTCATAAAAAGGAAGAGGAGAGCTCGGAGGGAGGAAATGGCTCTCTCATCATGAAATAAAATAGTATAGCTCAAATGAACTGGTAATTGTTTATTGGGTTTTTCATTCTTTTATAGAATGCTTCTTTAAATGAGCCTTTTTATCCATTTATTTATTTAGTGTATGTGTGTTCACACATTTATTTGTCCATTTGTTTAGTGTATGTGTGTTTACACATTTAAATATTTGTTTGTTAGTGTATGTATATTTATACACACATGAGTATGTATATTTATACACACATGAGTATGGATCTGGGCATTACTTGCACATGGATGTCAAAGTATAAATAACCTGTGATGTTCTCTTCATAGGTTTCTAGGATCAAACTCAGGTATGTGGCTTGGTGGCACGAGTCCTTATCTCTGAGCCATCCCTTCACCCCTTGTTTTTATTCTGGCATTATATTCCTCTGGGAAATTGGAAGAACTGATATAAAATATAGGTTGTTACTCCTTAGGATAATTGATTCTCAGGATATGAAATGCCAGGCATTACAAGTAAAGTACTGACTAAAGCAAAGAATGCTGACAGCCAACTCACCCTTATTAACATTTCAGAACTTTACAATGCAGTAACCACTTATGTTTGGGAGTATTGTCCCTGTGGGTTCAAAGACTTTGTCAATGGAGAAACAAAGGCTGTCTGAACCATTACTGGGCATGATTGCTTCATGGCTTCAGCCAGGGCTCTGATGGAACTTTTAACCAGATAATCCAATGCTTCAAAGTTCTAATCCCTTCTCGGCAAGGGCTGGTTGTAGTCCTACTACAGTGAAATGGTGGATACTCAAAGATTTTAAAATAAAAATGAGCCTCCTGAGGTTCATGAATCTTGAAAGTCCAGCCCTTACTGTTGTCCACAATGTTCTACAGCACACAAGGGTGGGATATAATGATCTCACAGGTTACTCCTTGCTTACCAGTGTCAGGACTCCATCCTGGTTCTTTTGAGTTCTCTTACTCTCAACATTGGGGCTGTTTTAGCTGTATCAGCAATGTAAAATGGTGATTATTTTCAAATAGGAACTCAAAGGATGATATCAAAATGCTCAGAACCAGAGGTGTTTTGGATTTCAGATTTTTCTAATTGTAGAACATTTACATATACACGATGAGGTATCTTGGTGAGGGAACTCATGTCCAAATATAAAATTCATTTATAGTTCATATATACAGAATCTGAAGGTAATTTTATGTAATTTCAAAATAATTTTTTTCATGAAACCAAGCTCCATGGTACAAGTTTGTGGTACCATGATGGTGTTCATATGGTTTAGATTCTGAAGAATTTCAGATTCCAGACATTCAGGTTAGGAAGGCACAAATTCTATATCCCTTGAGAGGTCTAAGATGTCTTTCATATGACAAACACCTTTTCAAACAACCTCTACAGACATCCTCCAGTCAGCAACACATGTCACAGCCACTCACATGAGCCCCACTTGTCACTTTCTCCTAGGGTTCTGGTTCTTTAACCACAATCCATCCTCCCCACTATCTTCATGTCCTCCACACCTTCCTCAGTGGCAATAAGATATTAAGGCAATTCAGAGCTAGTCATTTCCAGACTTTCTTTAGCATACTTGTTTTCTGGTTAATGTAGTTAATAAAGGACTCCACTGCCAGGGTTAACAAGAGTGTGTTAAAGCAGGCATCCCAGAGACATGCACAGAGCAGGCCATATTCACTCACCCACTGTGCTCTTCCTGTTCTCTTCCTTATCTTCTTTGCGGTTGGGGACCACAGGACTTGGTGGAGGAGGCTGTGGTGGAGGAGGAGCTGGTGCCCGCCTCTTCTTCTTCTGAAGATCAGCCTGTGAGCTGAGGGAGGCCTAGGAAGAGCAATAAAGGACAGCAAGGATTAGCTGGTCTGTAAGAGGCAAACCACACATGGAATGTATGCCCCTCACAAGCAGGCTTTTGGTGGCATGGCCATAAAAGGCAAGCTGTCACACTGCCTGTCCAAGCAGTAGTGGTCTTTCATGCTTTGGTGTAGACTCGAAGTGGCAGGGATACTTCCAAATTCCCTAGCTCCCTATTTTGTGTAGGAAATGCCTATTTTCTAGGCATTTTTTTGGAGAAAAAAAAATTGAACCTTGTCCTTACTGAAGAACAAAGAGTTAACTTAATCATTCTGAAATAGAAGAGCTCAGGTCCCACTCTGCCTTTTCCTGTAGACATCTCAGAACAGCCAGGATGAACACAAGCTACAGTATCTACTCTGCAGCTAGGCCCACAGTGAAGCATCTCTATACGGGGCCTTTAGACCAAGATTTGGGATATCAGTCTCCCATCTAGAACAGATATCCAGCTGTGCCTCAGAGATGATGACAATGGAAGTCTAACACTACCAGCAGTTTGGGCAGGTAGCCCTGCTGAAAGTAAAATCTGTTTTTGTCTGTAAGCCAGTGATTGCAGGTCTTTGCTTCTGAAGGACTCAATTATCTTCCTTTCCTCCTAGCAGTCAAAGTCAAAGTTACAACTCGTTCATGTCACTTGATTTGGATTCATTGAAAAGGAAGGGCATGGGTGCAGAGGATGACTCCATTCTTTCCTGTCTTCAGTTCCTCATAGTCTAATCCTGTCCAACCATTATTAGACCTTTCTAGGCCTGGAGGCTGTGCACACTGCCACCGGCTAGTAGCACAGGTCTGATTTGGGTGCTCTCTGGTTCAGTAATTCAAGCATGCTTCATGAGTACTAGAACACAGAATTGATAAGGCACTACTCTACAAGAAAATAATCCCCCTCGATGTGACTAGAAGTGTGTATGTCCATATATCTGTATGACGTTTATAAATTTTAACAGTAATATACATTTACTGCAAAATACTCAATCCTCTATGGTGAAACAGTAAATGTACATGCAAACAAAAAGTAGAAAAAAATCATTTTGTTTAGATCAAGTACTAACTGTAGGCATATCTCTTTTTTTTCTAATTTTTAATTTTTCCTCTTTTAAAAGTGGTGCTTTTTATTTCCTGGTACTGTAATATACCACAACAATCTCTTTATGCTTTCAAAGTTCTTTGCTATACTTTGCATGAGAAGACAGGCAAACATCAACTCAAATAACCCTTCAAAGCGTAGTTGTCAACGAGTCTTAGTTACCACTTCCACTCCAGCAGCATCCATAGAAAACACCGTCCATTACAATGCACTGTTTCACCATAGAGGACAGACAGTTCCTACGCTGTCTTGATTTGCCTGTGCTAGAGTTCTGACTTTCTGCTCTAAAATATAAGGACTTAATTCTTACACACACATGGAGAGGGATGATTTTAATTCTCTATTATTTCCCCAAAATTGTAACATGACGCTTCAATCATCATTCTCTATCTGGCCCCTCAGTAGTTCATCCTTATCAACAGGTTTGGTGTCTGTTACCTCAAGGTAACTGTGGCCCAAAATCCTTAAAGAGAAAACAAGAAGTTCTTATGTTTTGCCCTGTGCCCAGCCCTGAAGAAGAAGCTCCACAGTGTCTTCCTGTATCCTGCCTGGGGAGCTGACTTGGTACCTAACTGACACTTCATAGTTGAATTTCCAGGAAATTCACTTTTCCTACTCTGTAGATTCCCTGTTTATGGAACAAGCTGTACGTGAAGATTTTTGAGACTTTGAACTTAAAAACGTTTGAATCTTAAAACGTGTTTATCCTATTACACTGTACATGGGTACAGAGGGAAGTAAACAATTACAAAACACTGGAAACATTCAGGCCTGCCTGCTCCTAGTCTGCCACTGTGCCGACGGGATACCAGCTCCACTGTGGAGCAGTCTTCAGCATCATTTGTTTCCCTGCTGCTGACCTGGAGTCCTCTCCGTGTGCCCATATATCCCATGCTGTGGCAGAGCGTGCTCTGTTCTGAGGAAGCATTTATATTCCTGTAGCCTGCAGAATGTTCTAGCCCTACCTTTCAGCTTTGCCTTACTTTTTATTCTTTCTGTTTTTCCTCTCTGAACATAGGGGAAATCAGTCGAACATGAAGGACCGTGAACCAATTATCCATTTTATTCTCTAGTGTTCCTGCCTCTCTCTTGGAAATTTCAATTATTTGACTGTCCAACTTTCTTGAGTGCTAAAGTATGCTACAGCATATTTAATTTGCAAGATTTCTACTTATTTTAAAATCAGCAATACAGTTTTCTTTCTTGGGTATAATTTTCTCTCATTTTCTTCTTGTTAGCATTACAATATTTTTATTTTCATCTTTTTAAACTTTATGTGTTGTACTTTCCTGTAAGTCTCTCTCCCCTCTACCTCTACTCCCCCATCTATCTCTGATAATCTTATTTCAACCTGTCTTCAAATATTTGTGCGTTTTGGATGACCACTTATATTGTTTTAGAGCAGAGAGTCTATTCACACACTTTCAAGATTCCCTGGAGCATCTATCTGGGCAGATATGTTGTTAGCTGACAGGAAAGAGCTCCACATGTCCACCTCTGCAGATTCCTCTCCTCAGTCTGCCCTCCCCACACAGAAGGATTCTCAGCTATACTTTCTAAAGGTAAGCTTTCAGGGTGTAGAGTAAAAAAAAAGGGATACTACAGGCATCACATAGGCCTAGAACCCCTCTAGGCTACTGAATCTGGGGCAGACGCCACTGAATACAGAGTACTGAATAAGCTGATGTCTGACTGTTGCATGTCTGAAGAGGAAAACCATGTGACTCTTTTTCCCAGACATCCATGCTCCCAATTGTAATTAGGTGGCTGTAATTAGGAGTCAATATTTACTTGCCCCAACTTTGCCAGGCATTTATCATAGCACCTCTTGAAATCCGTCATTATTTAAAATTATTTAAAAAATAGTTTTTTAAAAAATTTATTCACTTTTATGGGGATCCAAAATTAATTTGCTTGATAAGCTATATTTTCCTATTTACTGAAGTATAGTTGATAAGAAAGCTTTGCATATATTTGATAAGCTGAAAATGATGGTTTGCAATTTGTATATATTATGAAACAATCATAAGCTACTTACTATATCTATGTTCTCACAAGCTTAGTTATTTTTATGTTCATACTCTCTCTTTTCCCCTCCTTCCACCCCTTGTCTTGTAGGTAAACTTCGAAGCATTTTCTTAAGCTACTGTTACTCAGTTGGACAAATGAGGCATCAAGAACTAAGGCCTCATGCCTTTAGTTGAATATTAAGAGTATGTTTTGATTATTATAAACTACATTTCTTAGAAAACTCTCAAGTTTCTTTCCCCAACATTTATCTTTTCCTTTTCTCTTCAGAATTTATTAAACCCATTTATTTTAGCTTCTTGAGTAAAGATGTGAAATTCAGAGTGAAGACAACAGTCCAAAATTATGTATCCCAATTTAAAAATCCTTTGCAGCAGTAAGATGGAGGAATATGAAGCACTGTTCCTTGTTCCATAGAAGCAGTGACTTAACATCCACCTGGAGCGCTCAAAGCTTTAATGAGAATGCTTGAGAATGCTAGGAAGTACAGCACCCAGACCACTCAGCAAGAGCAGCCACATGAACATAAGCAAGAAAGCCAATTCATTTCAAGTATCACATCTCTTCCCTCAAGGTCAGCACAGCTCAGATCTCCCTTGGGAGGAAGAAGAAGGAATCATAAGGGCACTTTCCAGATTGTAACAAGGGTTGCCTAGGCAGAGACTGGATCGGTCTGGAGTGACAGGATAGCTCTTAGGGAGCTGATGTCATTTGGATGTGGGTAGATGATAGGAAATGAAGAAAAAAGAATTTAAATGGTGGTTGATCCAGAGCTCAGAGACCTGGCATTGCCACTAATGGAGGCTTCCACAGTATGGCACAATCAGAAGTAAGTACCAGCTTACAGATTATTTAGGGGAGGCATTACAAGAGTGGGAAGGAAATGGAATGCTTTGGCTTTCTGTATATGCTGCATGTCTGAATGGTTTTGGTCACATGAGAGTGTAGAGTAATACAGTTCTGATACCTGGGGAGTTACCCAGACCAAGGGAGACTAGAGGCTGGTAGTAGTGTCAGCAGCCTGCAGTACCACAGACAGACAGCAGAGGGAGGAAGAAATTATATACTACTTGAAAGAAAGAAAATCATAAATATTCTGTCTGGAAACAATCACATGAGACTAGGAAAGATACAAAAACAGGCAAAGTTTAAGCTGTCTCGAGATCTGCAGATGGACTTACTACCCTGATGCACCCATAAAATGCTATGTTCTAAGGTCTGGGAGAATGAGTGGGGTTTTGTTGCTGCTGTTGGCTGTTGGTTGTTTTGTCTTTCTCTTTTTCAAATGTACAGTTTACAATAATAAATAAAAAATAAATAGTATGCCAAAAGGCCAGAAAACTGTCATTGGTTGAATGGTTTTGGTCAAATGAAAAGTGCAGAGTAACACAGTAACAAGGTAAGTCTTGAGAAAAGAGGCAAGTTAAATCTCTAGACAATAATCCTAAAGAAATGGAGACGAATGACCTGAAAAAAATTAAAAGCAATTATCTTGGTGGAGTTTGATGAATTATAAGAGGAAAGACAGACAGATGAGTACACAACATGAAGAAAACTATGTGAGCAAGTTAAAGATGAACACAAAGACAAAAGCCAACAAAGAGAGAAAGTGCTGGGACTGGAGAACCCAGCAAAGGTGGGAAGTCAATTAAGGATGTACCCAGCAAACCTCATCAAAGAGAATAAAGATCTGCAAACATGCAAAGACATGTCACCAGAAATTGCTGAGCAGGGGACTTCCTAAGAGAGAAGGAAGTTGAGTACTCTATGAGACAACATGGCAGGGAGCGACGTACGAATTACAGAACTCCCAGAAAAAGAAAACAGGGAAAGGGCAGACAGCAGCTTATCTGGAGAAATAATAATCAAAATCTCACTACATAAAACTTCAGGTAGATCAAAGGATTCCAATAGAAATGAACCCAAAGAAAGACAGCCTGTAAGGTAACCACCCTTTAAGGTAACCATCCAGAGGCAGAGCCAGAGAGAATCAGCTCAGAGTATCAGGAAGGGAGGGACTGCTCAGTGCTGCACATGAGCAGATCATGAGATGAGAGCTTGCTTCTCAGAAGGACCTTTGTGGACCCGAAGTGGTGGGATGCTTATGTCCGAAGCTGTGCAGGAAGAAATAGAATGGCAACCAAGAATCCACAGACAAAAACGTCTGCTAAAAATAGAGATCTAAAACAATGACTGCCCAGACGAAGGTCACAGAGCTCACTGTATGTTTTGTTCAAATAGTTTCAGAATTTCAGATATTACTTTGAGGTCTTTAAATCCACCTTCAGCTAATTTTGTTCATGGGCTGAGATAAAGGTCAAATTTCATTCTTCTGCACATGAATGTCCAGTTTCCTGAGACCAGTTTATTAAGAAACTCTTACTCACTGCACTCACTTGGTGGCTTTGCTGAATGTCAGGTGACTGTAAACCGGTGAGCGTATTTCTGACCTTTCTGTCCCGTCTCATTCACCGCTCTAGTTTGATGTTATCTGTCTGTTGCTGCTTTGATTATAATAGTTTTATAACACACTGTACTGTACTTCAAAATTATGGAGTGTGCTGTCTTCAGCTGTTTGTTTCTTTTTTCTTTCTTTTCCCCCACTTCATGGGGCTTGGTTTATTTGGGCTCTTTTTGTAGTTCTTTGTGAATCGTAGGATTGCTTCTTTTGTCTCTGTGAAAAACAACTTTGGAATTTTGATTGTATTGAATCTCTGGGTATATACTAATAACACTAATTCTTTTTATATCTAAACCATGAATATACTTTTGTTTATTTAAGTCTTATTCAGTTATTATTGCCAAAGTTTTGATTTTTGCTCTTCTTGGTTAAGGTTACAAAAGCAAAAGGAATCAAATATGACCAGATCAAACTAAAATAGCAACTATATAGCTGAGGGGGGAGGGATGGGGAGGGGGAGAGGGAGAAGGAGGGAGGGAGGGGGAGAGGAAGAGGGAGGGGGAGAGGAATATAAGAGACCAAAAATGCAGAAATGGGATGGGAAAAATGCTTGCAAACCGTAGCCCCAATCCCATAGAGGGACAAAATGTAAACTATACAAGAAACACTAACAATACATTAATGTCAATTAATAATGGCCAAGGGGTCTGAACACATAGTCAAAAGAAACCAGACATACTGACTCATATCTGTAAGCCACTCGGCAGGATTGTAATAAGTCTGATGCCAAATAGGTTACAGTGTAAATCCCTACCATAAACAAACAAAACCAGTTCTTGTTTTATACATCAACAGATATATTAAAACTGGTCAACAAGTCAAATTATCAAGGAAATAACAATGAAAACCACAATATCTCACCTCACCTATTACAATGGTTATTATTTTGAAAGAAGATAAAATAACTTGGGGGGGGGATATGGAACAGAGAAATATTGCTACCGCTGGAAGGAATTTGAATTAGTAATCATTCCCAAGAAAGAGCATAAAAGCTCATCAAATAGGAATACATGACCTAGGCCCTCCTGTTCAGGGTACTTATGCAAAAGATAGACACATGTGACCTGGAGGGATATTTTCTCTCTCTTGTTACTCACAACAGGCAACATACAGAGGCAGTCTACACGTCTGTCAGTGGAAGAACACAGGCTATACATACTATGGGAGAGAGAAAAGAGAGATTTTAATCAAAAGATGCCATGTTCCAGCTAAACTGAAAGAACAAATTTTCATGCTGCCTGATGGTAACCATGGTTTCTAACACTGAAATGTGTGTGCATTCTCAAATTACTTAAGAGAATAGATGATTAATACTTTCCATCCACAAAAGAAGACAAAGGGCTGAGGTAGAAGATATAAATAGCTTAACATTTTCTACAATGAAGAATCACACTGTACCCATAAAGACACATAATTGTTATTTATTTAAAAAAAATATTTAAACCAGTAGTTCTCAACCTGTGGTTCTGATCCCTTTGAGGGTTGCATATCAGATATTTACATTATGATTCATAAGAGTAGCAACATTACAGTTATGAAGTAACAATGAAAATAATTTTATGCTGGGGGGGGTCATTACAATATGACGATTCGTACTAAAGGGTCACAGCATTGAAAAGGTTGAGAACCACTGCTTTAAATGGAGGAGGAAGAAAAGACTTTATCAGATGAAAATAAACTGAGGGTACTAATCACACCTCCACAAGTAGACTGGGAAAATTGGTTTCTTACTTGAAATGAAAAAATACTACTAGTAAGATTTGCAAGTCTATTAAACACTTAGTGGGGCCCTTGGTGTGGTTTTTTTATATGGTTATCTGGAGCTAAAGAGTCAGCTGTAATTAACAAGAGACTGATTAACATCACTGAAGTAAAAACTTAGTTTTCCTGGGACAATTGATTCTCATCAGCCGAGATTGAGAAATTAGTTCCAATTAAGAGATTAGCATCACTGAGACAAAATCTTCTGGGAGTGTTTTCTCAGTGGTCCAGAGGGGGCCAAGGTATGTCATGCAGTCAGCTGAACTTGATAATAGAATCACCCAGGTGGTGCTGGTTTTGAGGGCATGCAGGGTCATGAGAACAGCTAAGGCTTGACACTGTGAGAGGCCAGGAGAGACTGTGGGTAAAAGTGCAGCCTCCATTTCAGGAGGTGTTCCAAGGGTCATGAAGCAAGGTTATGGCTTGACAGCAACATGTAGCAGAGTCGAGTCCTTGAAGAGAGCCCAGGAGAGGCTATCAGTGAAAGTACAACCCAGTTACAGAGACTCTACAGAATTTGCAGATGGCAGTACCATGGGGTAACTGGCAAAGAATAGCAGCAGCAGTGGTGGGGAGGCAGCCTGTGCTATGTTCCTGCCTTGAGTTCCAGACCTGATGTACTGTAATGTGGAAGTGTTATTTGGTCATGGTTTTATCCTCACAATAGAAATTCTAACTGTAAGACACTAACTAGACAACTAGATAAAGGTCTTTTTCAGGGGAGGGGTACATGTTAAGAGGAGGAGAGTAGGAAACTGTAATTATAATGAAAGTAGACAGTGGGAATACTTGGGTTGGATGACTGAAGAAGAAATGGATGAGAGACTCTAGAAGAAGTGGGATGGGGAAGGTTAACACAAGGGAAAGGTATATGGAAAACCACCAGAAAGCCTACACTCGTACAACCCAATTAAAATGGATAATTGGAAGGATAGTGAAATACATGTGATCAAAAAGAAAATGCAAAACTGGCAATAAAATAATCCAAATAGGGAGGGGGAGAAACAGGGTTTGGGGAAGATGAGAAAATAGTGGATAGGTAAACCAAAACTACAGATACATGAAAATGCTTTATGTAAATTCCCTAGTAAGGTAATTTCAATATATAACTTAAAAGACTTAGATTAATTAATGAAAATCACAGTGTAAAACATGGAATACTTCCCTAGGAGTTACTGGTCAGTGAGATCCCAGAGGTCTCCAAAACAACAAAGGTTCTCTCTATATAGTAAGGTTCTATTGCTGAAGATACCACACACTGTGGCTAAAGAAAATGAAAAAAAAAAACCCTCAAACTGATCTCTAAATATACATGCTATCTAGCTTTCATAGTATTGGAAGGTGCCAAGGAGATTGCAGGAGGAATAGAAATATCAATGGTCTTAGCCAATACAGACCTACCAGGCAAGATGTGTTCACTGATGCAGAACATGGTATGACTGTTATTGGCTAATGAACCACATTCTGATTGGATCTGAGGCCTGTCCCAGAAAAGATAATGCCTGGGACTTCAATTCTGATAAGAAAAAGCCCACAGTTGGAGTAGACACAGGCCCTAGTGTCACTGTTACTGTTATTTTGATAAATGGCCATGTTGCCAAATTGTCATGGAAATATCTATGCTTATACTAATAGGCCTGGGGTGCTCTTAACCTCAACCTTGGTCAGAGAAGCTTTTTTCTGCAATGATCTACAGACTTAGTCAAAGGACTAAGAAGGGATGACTGAGTGCTCAGCTCTGAATGTAGCATATTTTTCAACCTACCCCTTCTCTGAATCACTGCCAAAGCACAGAGAATATCCAGGAAGAAGGAGCAGAAAGAATATAAGAACTGAAAGATGGGAGCAGTGCTAGAAAATGCCAACTTCTGACTCAACAAGTCATCACACTAGCCATGGCCTGGTTCACAAGTCCTGCCCGGGATGACATGATCAGCCCAACTAACACTTGGGAACTGATAGGGAGGACTCTGTAGGTCCTCCTCCCTGACATGCAGTTGGCAGTTGACAACTGTGGGGGAGGGGAGAATTCGTCTTCTCTGTTTTTTCTTTTAATGTATGGCCACTGGTAGGTTTCCCATGCTCCAGCGGATGGCCCCACGCCTATGAACATATGGTCAGCACTAATGGGACTTAGCAGGTTATCAACAAAACAAAACATGAAGTTGGGAGCAGGCCATGTAGAGGGGAATTTATGGGGAGTTGGACGCTGGAAATAAGAGAATAAATGACAGTGTTTCGCTGTATATATGAATAAAATTCTCAAGAACGGGAATGCTAACATAAAATGATACAATAATTATGAAAAATATGAGAGCTCCTCAAGTAATTAAAATAGAATTAGCATATAATCCATGCTTTTAATTTTGTATATACATTAAAACATATAAATAAAATTGAAGTAAGATTTCAAATAAATATGTGTATATCCATTATTGAATTGCTGCTGCAAATAGCCAAGAATCATGGACAACCTAAATTTCTGAAATTTGATTGTATGTATTATGAAAAGTGCACTCAGCTTTAAGAAACAAAGAAACTATAAAGCATGTTACAATATAGAAAACTTTTGGAAAATTACATTAAGTGGAATATGCCAGTCGTAAAAACAAAATGCATAATTCCATTAACATGAGACATCTAACAGCCAAAATTCTAAATCACAGGAAGTAGAATAGTTGTTGGTAGGGGTATAGAGGATAGGGAAGGGAGAGTTGCTGTGGTTATAAAGTATAGCTATCCAAGATAGAAAAGTCTGAGAGATATGTATAGGCTGTATATGCCTCAATTTTGTACAATGTTGCAAAGGTTTATTTTTCTAATTTTATGTGTATGCATCTGCTTGCTTGTATGTATATCATGTTCATGAAGGTGCCTGGAGAAGCCAGAAGAGGTATTGGGATCTCCTGGAACTGGAGTTATAGGCAGCTATAAGCTGCCTGATGTGGGTTCCTGAGACAGATTGTCGGTCTTTGCAAAAGAAGCATACTCTGGTCTGCCAAGCCACACTAATGCACACTTAAGAGTAATGAAGATTATACTTTGTGATTTTGTTTTATCACATTAATAATATAAAGAATCCTTATTAGATGGTTAGCTCACACTGAATTTTTAAAATACCACCAGCACATTTGCAAATAAGTGAATAGCAAACCTTGCAATGTTTCTACAAATATCAACTACAGTACAGTATTATAAATTCTAAGGCACTTCTAGGTCTGCATAGCATTGGTGGAATGGTGAGCCAAGCACCCTGGAGCTGCAGTTTCCTTGTACCCAACTACTGAGGAATTCTTAGGTTAATTGTTTGGCTTTTGGCAGTAATTCTGTTTTCCACTGAAGTTGTTGCTGCTAACATTGAAAGCCTGTTGACTTCTTCCTCTAGGATTAAGGTTATTCACTCATTAACTGTGATTATTCAACACTGTGAGTTTGTCTACCTATATTATTTTCTAGTCTATGTTCCTAATACTTACTTATTTTCTTAGGTTTTATTTTGAGATTGGGGTCCATCTATAGCTTAGGCTGCCTAGAACTCCATGTATGTGAATATACTGTTAATCCTCCTTCGTCAAAACTAGGATGATATAGATGAGCAACCATGTCCTGCTTTTCAAGCACACAGTGAGTCTTTGCCACATGCCATTATTTTATTCATGTCTTCAGCTAATCAGGAAGAAGCTGCTGAGTCATTGCTCTGTGACTGAATCTATAACAGATCCAAGGATGCACAGACTCTTCAACCTCAATATGTTCAAGGAGAGTGGCGGAAAGGTAATTCTATAATGTTTATACAGTATCCTAGGCTGGAAATGCTGCCCTGAACGGTGATTTGGAGGCCCTATATGGGGTATAGATTTTTTTCCTGTAATTCCTACTGGTAAACAAAAGGTCTCTATGCTCCCAGTGATGTCTGTATAGTGACATTTTCTAGAATTTTGCTGCATATCCACAGTAAGTTAGAATTAATTAGGAGAGGGGAGCAGGAAAAGAATTCAGGTGTACCTAATTTGGAAAAGCAATTTCACCTGCTGAAAGATGGTTCCTGCTCCCTCCTAATTTCAGATCTGGAGAAGCATTAAACTTTGGAGCCTCTGCCAAAGCTGCCTCATGCCACCACTGAAATGCTTCTGCAGACCCAATCATACCCACTCAGCTAGCACTTGTGGAACAGCAGGTGCCTTCCAGTCACAGGCCACTTGTACTAAGCTAATTAAGGCATTGTCCTCGAAAAGGGTTTGGCAAGGTCTGAGGCCCTCAAATAAAGATAAGTCCTAATGGGCAAAATAGTTTTCCTGAAGCTTTTAGAGGTTTAACAAGCTCAGAGACTTTCAATAGAAAGGTTTATAGATTTCAAGAAAAGATGAACAATGGCAGCCACAAACATTTATTAGACATTTATTAAAATTGTCAAGTGTTTCTCGTAGGACCACCTCAAGACCCTTTCTGAAGAGATGGTTACTCTAATTTAAAATATATTTAACACTATTTTGTGTATGGGGGTATAAGGCATGTGTGTGCCATGGAAAACCTGTAGAGATGAAAGGACTCCTATAGTAGAGTTGCTTTGCTCTCTACAGTTAAATAAATTCTGAGGCACAAATTCAGGCCATCAGGCTTTGGTCATAAGTATTTTATCTGCTGAGCCATCTCACCAGCCCATCTCTTTAATTTACAGAAAGGGAAACTGAGGCTTATGGAAGATAACTTGGCTTTTCTTCTACAGCTAAGTAGTGGGCAACTCTGTTACTCAGTCCCTAAAGGGCACAAAACAGAATCTCTCTGGCTTTTTCTTTATATTGGCCTCTTGACCAGGGGTGAATGGCTCAGGGGTAAGTACCTGCAGCTTGAATGGAAATCTGTCATTCAGTGATGTGGCAAGTGATGTGTTAAGAACTAGAGTTCTTAACATTCCATGTGACTGGATACTATATAAAGCAGTTTGTGCTTGAATCTTCTGGTTTAGAGACACTTAAAAGTTTCATTAGGGCACTCTTTGAGGAATGCACAACACAAACCCCAACTGGAACTGTTCCTTTCCACTCTGGAACCAGGAACTGAACCTTGTTATACATTGAATGCTTTACATCTTCTCTACCAGTTCATATGTTGAAAACCTCAGCTCCAGTGTGATGGTATGAGTCTGGTATGAGATGAGGACTTTAGGGGTGACAAGGTCATGGTGCTTGACTGCATCAGGGCCCTTTATAAAGCTTCAGATCCCAGAATGCTCTCCAGATAATGTACACAGCAAGGAGACAGATGTCAGACAAAACCAAAGGGTCCCTCATCAGATTCTAAGTCTGCAGCCCCTGGAGCTCAGGCTTTCTAGCTTGCAGAATGATGAGAAAACAGTGTCTGTGGTCTAAGTGCATTTGATAGGGCTGTCTAGAGAGCACTGGGCTGCTCAGTCTTGGAAAGCACTTGCTCCCTTGGGCCTATTTGGTTACTTAGTTTCTTCATCTCATTGTGTCAATTATATGTAGTACCAGACTCAAGGTCAGAAAGCATTTCAGGAGAGTAGATATAGATTAAAAGATGATAAATATGAATCCTCACTATGAGGCATGTAACTTCATGCTTCTCACCTTGGTCCCTCTTCCCCCATACTTTGCTAGGGTATGGCATGCTATAAAAACTTCATGCAAGGTAGTTAAAAGCACATATGATGTCTTCTGTGAGAGTCTGTAGCTTTCATCTCTACACAGGTATCCTGGTAGTCTGAAGAATGGCACATATTTAACACAATATGAATAATTAGCATTTGTGTGTGTAGAAGAGCACTTTGTTCACATGCTTACAAGATGACAATTCTATATAATTCCCTTTACATATTCTTCTGCTCCTAAGATTATGTCCATAAATATTATTAGCCAGAGCAACCAAGGAAAGTCTTACAGGAGATGAGTGCTTGGCATGAAGGTAAGTCAGACTGCCCAGATTAAAGGTCTGCATCTACTACTTGCCAAACAACATTGAGTAAGCCACACACAAGAAACCTCTTTTAAAATTAGGATAGAAACAGTGCCCAACTGCCCTGGTCCCTGTGAGGACCACATAAGAATATAGAAAACACAGAGAACAGAGACCTCTTGGAGGAATTAATACAGATTTCTTAATCTCAATCTTGGCTCTTTAGTAACCAAGAACAGCCAGCCTGGTGGGAACCTAGACATCCAGAGGCACTCTAGCATCAGATTTGCACTACCTTAAGTCAGGATTCCTCGGGGAACACAGGGTTCTCAGAAGCCAATATTTGTCTCTATTTTGGTTACCTGAGCTTAAAAATATTGATAACACTATTCTATATTATCCCATTGAGTTCTATACTGGTCTTTATTTGCTGTAAAGAGAACCTTCTTTGATGAGGGATGATAGCTATATTTATCTGTAGGTATAAGGATAAAAGAATTTAGATAAGGAATTATACTGGTCTAGTAAAATGGCAACAGTGGATTCTCTTCTAAAATCTATGGCCTCACTAGCTCTGGAAAGTTGGCTAGGTCTCTAGTACCAGACATAATTTTTTTCTTGTTGAGTGAGCTGTAAGTCCAACTAGATAGCTGTTGGTTACCATCAATATGGGAGTTCCACTTGTAGCCCTTTCTGGCTGTCCTGACATTTCAGGCATTTTGTAGTTCACAGGTATCTCACAATTGTAGAGGGTTATTAGTTAGCCCTGGCCCCTTAGCAGCCTGCTGAATATTTTCTGATATCATGGAAGCTAGACCACAGAAAAGAGGTTATCAGGTTAGATTGAGCTCAAATCTACCAAGTCCTGTGTCCTAAGTATGTGGCATCTTCAGCAGTTGACACTTACCTACAAGCTCTGAGAGACAACCAAGGACAACTGCAATAGTTTATATTGTTTATGTTTTAGGAGTCGGAACTACCCTGACCAACCATTGGAAAGAAAGTTTCTACACTTCAGCGCAGGCCCCAGGCCCAGCAGTACGAACTGAACTCAATGGGCTTTATGGAGGGTTTTGTTGTTGATTCACATTGCTTTGTTTGGGCTTTTTTTGTTGTTTTTGTTTAAAAAAAAAAACAACAGAAAAAGCAAAAAAACTTTGTCTTTTGCTTGTATGTTACAGTTTCTAGTTTTTGTGTTTTTTTGCTTTTGCTTCATTTTTATGTGTGTGTCTCACGCTACTTATTTAGATTCTGTTTTTATTTGTTGGTTTCTAAAGAAAGAGAAGAGAAGATACGGAGTTGAGCAGGTGGGGAGTCGGAGATGATCTGGTAGGAGTTGAGGAAGGGGAAACTGTGATAAGAATATAATGCACAGAAGAAAATATTTCCAACGTAAAAAGAGGTACTTTTATGCATAGCCCTAAGGTTTTGGTAGTTTATAGTTCTTGTGGGGAGCACTGCCAATCCAGGAGGCAAAACTTCCTTTCTTTAAGATCCCCACCACCCAGTCTCCATCTCCTTCTCCTTCTCCCATACATAGACACACAGACACACAGATACAGACACAGACACACAGACACACACAGACACACACAGACACACACACACACACACACACACACACACAGCATCTAGGTGCTTTTTGTCCCTCCTCCCTCCCTCCTTCTCTTTTAGTACCATCCCTCCCCAAGTCAGAGTCTCACTCTCCCTCCCTATTTTTCCATTTCCCAGTCCATAAGCCAGTGGATACATCTACACTACAGCTGCTGCATCCACAGTTGAGGGAACATCA
This sequence comes from Grammomys surdaster, assembly GCF_004785775.1. Taxonomy (NCBI): domain Eukaryota; kingdom Metazoa; phylum Chordata; class Mammalia; order Rodentia; family Muridae; genus Grammomys; species Grammomys surdaster. The sequence goes on along the minus strand of NW_021604569.1, from coordinate 16,558,839 downwards.
CATAAGAGGGGGCAGAAGTCTGCTGCAAAACAATCTCCTAGCAACGGCTGTGTAAAGAACAGAACAAATGCAGTATCAATAGAAACGCTAACTTGGAAGGGAAGATATCTCTCTGGGTTCCCTAGGCAAGAAATACAAGCAACTAATGATGGCTCAGGGAAAAGAGTTAGTCTTTCTCAGGGACAAGCCTCAGTTTGTTATCAAAGACAAAGTGGTCACACACATACACACCAATCTCAAAAGGTTGTATTTATAGCATATTCATATATAATTACATGTAATAATAATTTAAAAAAGAGTGAGCCCATCAATTTGGGAGTGAGAACAAGAAGACAAAGAAAGAGTTTGGAGGGAGGGGACTCTGAAAAGACTGGAAGGAAGCTGTAAGGAAAAAGTGATATCATTATATTTTAATTAAAAGTATATTTAAAAAGAGAGAAAATTGCTCTAAAAGACAAACAAGGTTGGAACCGGTCTGCCTGGGCTGTGACCTACTTCTATGTGTCTTGGCTTCCTCATTTTAAGTGGGATCATGACAGCACTCACCCCACAGAGCTAATGGAAGAATTAATGAGGTCCCTGGCTGCAGAGGCTGTTAGAAAAATGCTATATATGTGCACGTGAAATAAATGAGAAGCCAGCTAAATGTCACGGAAGAAACACAGTGTCTGAACCAGACATGGGGCCCTGTATTTCATAGGTAAGAAAAGAGCGGCTGGAAGACAGAGCAAGGCCATATTATCCATCTTGATAGAGAAAGAATAATAGACCCAGCTACTGTTTACTGAACTCCTGCGATGTACCAAGGCAAGATCTGTGCTCAAGACTTTCCTATGAGTCACTATTGTGGTTAGTCATCACACGGTCCCTAAGAACTGATGTGGCTGTGATTTTCACTGTGTCAAAAAGAAAAAAAGCTCAGAAGGGTCAAGAAAGATGCTGGAGATTTGAGCAAGGATATAGCAGGACAGCCTGCTCTTTGCACATGACAGTGCCTTTGTTTGACCGAGTGAGAAAGTGGTAGAACAGCGTGCATTCAGCCAATCTACAGGTCTCTCGTCCTGTGTCAGAAGGGAGGAGTATGCAGCTAACTCACTGCCCTGGAATACTTCCTGGCCTATGCAAGTTGCTCACAAAAGTACTGGCTGAATGAGTGTTCTTACCAAAGCAATGCTAGTTTTTGGATGGATGCATTCAGTTCATGACTTTATGCTTACTATATGTGAAAGTTGAAACACACTGAGGATAAGGCAAGATCAAGCAGGGCAGGGCATTATGGTCCTGGGGATTATGGTCCTGATGAGTCAGGGTGATGGACAGAAGCCTCAAAGGACATCGGGTATCTTGCATTACATGTGTTTCCTCCATGCTCAGTACAGGACTTGGCACAAACTTAGAAAATATTGGCTGGGTGAACTGATGAACGTGTTCTATGCTGCTGGAAGGGATCAGGAGCAGAGGTTTGGAGGAAGATGATGAAGAACTGGCACAGGGAAGGAAGGAGCAGTCTCCTAGGTGAAGAGATGGCCAGGTAAACAAAGATCTAGATGAGGGAGGTTGGACACTTGCTTCTATCATGGCAGCACATGGTGGAGAGAAGAGGGATGGGTATGGGATTGAGTGGCCTAGAACATGGTGGGATGCCGCGGCGTCTTCCTCACTTTCACACTGAAGTAGCACATGAAAAGCCACACAAGTGTAGACAGAAAACTCTCAGGAGACCTTAGATGTAAAATGCTGTGGTTCAGCACAGGTACCAGCTGGGATAGGGGCTTGACTTGGGGCTAACCTAACCTGTAGGACTGGGCTGCCGTGTGCCTAGAAAACTGCTCAAAGACTAAGCGTAGATGGCACATCTGGGTGTTCTGAACATATGCAGAGCTCATGCAAGAACGCAGACAAGTACTACTTCAGGGAAGAAAAGGAAGACAGAAGTGGAAAAAATAAAGTGAACTTTGAAGTCTTAATATGTTGAGCCAAAGGACACAATAAGAAAAGAAGAATTCTTTGAAGATTTTTGTTTGTGGGTTATTTATAATATTTATGGAGGCTGTAGTTTTCTGGAGTGGATTTCTCCTCAGCACTAGCTTGTTCTTCTGAGCCATCACAGTGAGGCCTGGGGGGCTGTGTTTGCCAGGATGCCTCTCTCAGTGAAAATTCCCTGGTAGGAACCAAACCGAAGGGCTCTTGTGTTTTGTTTTTTGTCTCCCTGGAGGTGGTGGGTCAGGATGAAGAATGGGCAACAACATATCATCCTGATCGTCAATGTGGGAGCATCTCACCTGTCAGGGTGAGTCATAGCAAGAATTCAGTGTCATTGAAGCATAGCATAAGATTCTGCAATGTAGTCATCCTTGTGGAGGCTGAACTTGAGAGTTTATACTTCCTATCAGAGAATAAGCCTACATTTTATTCTTTGCACTGTTGTTATACATTGCAATTTCCTTCAAATTAAAATATTCTCTTCAGGAGAGAAGGAGAGGCTCATGAGACTCAGCAGATAAACAAAAGGTCTGTGTCTGGAAGAACAGAAATTTGAAGGATTCTAGAGGGGCCTTTCCAGCAGAATATAAAAGATTAAACAACTATGGGGGGAGGAGACTCCGAAGCAGACCTGCAGAGAGAAGAGATTCTCAGGTTGCAGAGCTGCCTGCAAGCAGTGCTGAGAGCTAGTTCTAGGATTGTAACTTTCATAAGCTGTCATGTGTGTTTTGATGGACACTCTAATGATGTACCTGCTTTTGAGTCATCCCTAACCCTTGAAATAACCCCTGACCCATACTCCTGTGAGTAACACAAAGAAAATCCATTGGTCTACCATGTTGGATACGGGTGCAATCATTACTTTGGTCTGCACTGGGTTTCTTTTATGAGGTGACTAGGGGAGTGTGTGTGTGTGTGTGTGTGTGTGTGTGTGTGTGTATGCACGTGTGCTGCATCTCCTAAGGACAGTCTGTCATGAAGTAACTACAAAAATGATCTGTGTGCACAAGCATGTCAGATGGAAATAAAATTCCAGAAGTTATCTAGGAAATGGATGAGGGATGATTTCAAATTTAACTGATAAAACTATACCCTGAAGCAAGAAGTACTGGACAGGGCACACATTATCTACCTATACTCAAAGAGTGTGAAAATTAAAACAAAAAAGTTATATAATTTGCTACTATTAAATAGAGGTAAACTGACTGCATTTCTTCATGCAAAATCTGGGTTCTGTAGAGAATTTTGGGACTGCTTTATTTGTAGGTTCTGTTGAAAGGCTGGAAAGAGTCTAAGTGAACACTGGTGCGACAGGTCAATGGAGTGCTCCCTTGGTCAGTAGGCAACACACTCAGGGACTGCTGTCACTCTGGTTGTTAGGGGATGCACATGAGGTCCAAGCTGCACATCTGCTAACTATATACCAAAAGCAATATATAGATTCAATGCAATTCCCATTAAAATTTCAACACAATACCTTAGAGACCTTAAAAGAACAATATTCAACTTCATATGGAAAAGCAAACAACCCAGGATTGCTAAAATAATCCTGTCCAATAAAAGAACTTTTGGATGTATCAACATCCCTGACTTCAAAGCTGTACTACAGAGCAATAGTAATAAAAACTGTAGGGTATTGGTATGGAAACAGATGGGTTGATCAATGGAATTGAATCAAGGTTCTGAAATAAACCCACACACCTATGGACACTTGAGTTTTAACAAAGAAGCCAAAACCATACAATGGATAAAAGAAAGCATTTTCAACAACTGGTGCTGGTCTAACTGCATGTCTGCATGTAGAAGAATGAAGATAGATCTGTATTTATCACCCTGCACAAAACTCAAGTCCAAGTGAATCAAAGACCTCAATGCAAACCCAGATACATTAAACCTGGTACAGGAGACAACTTTCTGAAGAGAACACCAATCTCTAAGGCCAACAAGTGATAAATGGGATCTCCTGAAACCGAAAAGGCTTTGTAAGGCAAAGGACATTGTCAACAGGACAAAACAGAAGCTTAGAGATTGGGAAAAGATCTTCACTAACACTACATCTGACAGAAGGCAAATATCCAAAATATATAAAGAATTCAAGAAGTCAGACACCAACAAACCAAATAACTCAATTTAAAAAATGAAGTACAGATAAATAGAATTCTCAAGAGAGGAATCTTGACAGGTGAGAAGCACTTAAAGAAATGCTCAACATCCTTAGTCATCAGGGAAATGTATCAAAAACAAGTCTGAGATTCCACCATACACCAATCACAATAGTTAAGATCAAAAACTCAAGTGACAAGACACGCTGGTGAGGATGTGGAGTGAGAACACTTCTGTATTGTTGGTGGAGTGCAAAGCTGTACAACCATGCTAGAAATCTCAAGGTTTCTAAGAAAATAAGTATTTTTTAAAACCATCTTCATAGGTGGGTACGAGCATGCTGACAGGGAAAACTGAATCTATCATCACAGTTTTTGGTAATTTAAGAAAGAAAAACATGGGGCATGCTTTATAGAACGTTATGAGAATAAACTAAATGTTAGCAAACCCAGACCTTTTAGACAACTGGTCCTTGAAAAGGGATACAAGCAAGGCAAAAACACACTTAGTGGCTGAGTGTCAGAGACAACAAGAATACAGTCACATAATATGGGCCACACATTCACCACACTTCATTCCTCTTCCTATAAAATGTATGAATCTCATCATGTAATATAAGTCTTACATGTTCTATGTACTCTGTTCATAACATCGGTTATACACTTACCTACATTTACATTTCCCAGAAATGTAAGATCTCTTCATCCTACAAAATCCCTAGAAGAAGACACTTTGCTTTGTCTGAAAGTTATAGAGATAGGTAAAGTAAAACTCTACATCAAACTCTACCTATAGCGTTATAACTCTCTTGCCAAAGGATTTCGTTCAGTCCCCTATTCTATGCCTCCTTTATTGCCTCCTCTCTGCTCCCTAAAATCGTAAGATTGTCCATTGAGAATTTTCTTCTTACATGACTTGGAAAAAAATGACTAAACATGAAATACAAATATATTCTCAGATCTTAAATCTAGATTTAAGTCTAACTTCCCTATTTTTCCATCAGAAGCCAGGACTCAGTTTTTTATTTTTAATCTTCTCTCCCCTCCCTCCTTCCTTCCCTCTCTCCTCCCTCCCTCCCTCCCTCCCTCTCTCTCCCTCCCTCTTCTCTTTTGTCTCCTCCTCCTCTTCTTCCCTTTTTTCTTCCTTCCCTCCCCCTTTTCTTCCTATTTTTCTTTCTATCTTCCTTCTTCTTCCTTCCCTGCCTCATTCCTCCCTCTTCTCCCTCCCTCCCTCCCTCCCTCCCTCCCTCCCCCCTCCCTCCCTTCCTTCCTTCCTCCTTTCTCTTTACCTTCCTTCCTTCCTTCCTCTCTGTAACTCACCTGACATTTACACAGGCAAATAGTAAGTGTATTGTGTCTAAGGTTACAATGATTAAGAATCATGATGACCTAAAGACATTAAGATAGATGATGAGGGAAACAATCATTCTAATTAATTTTCTTAGTTTCCAATTGCTATGATAATTACTCTGACAAAAGCAATTAAAGGGAGACAGGGTTCAATACTCTCATATTATCAGAGTACAGTCAGTACATCATGAAAGGGAAGCCACATTGGCAGGTATCTGAAGGAACAATCCATGTACATCTAGTCAAGAGCAGAAGAGGTGGAAACATTCAAAGAGCCAGATGTTAGGAAAGACTGCTTAGAAATAGTGTCTTCTGGACATGAAAAAGTTCATGTCGTCATGATTTCATTGCAGCTATGACTATTTACAGAAACCTAGGGTGGTACTTCAAATGAAAATGTCCTCCATATTTGAATACTTGTTCCAGATTGGAAAACCTGCCTGGGAATGATTAGGAAGTGATCTTGTTGGAGGTGTATCCATCCACCAGGAATGGATAATGAAGTTTCAAAAGATACCTCATTCCCAGGCGTTCTCTTTCTCTGCTTTCTCCTTGTGGAGCAATGTAAGCTCTCAGCTGTTCCTGCCTCCATGTCTTTGTTCAACCCTCATAGAGTCTAATGCCTGAAATCACATGACCCAAATTAAATGCTTTCCTTTATAGGTTGTCTTGGATATGGTGTTTTATCACAGTAATAGAAAACAATTTTCCTTTCTGATTGTATAATACAGACTGAGATTTACCTTATGCCCATAAAATATATGGAGTCCTGATTCTCCGAAGTCTGACCTCTGACCCCAACTTTGTTTCTAATGATATTTGGAACATGGGAAAGTGATAATTTTAAGATTCTCTGGAAAAGCTTCCCTATCTTAATGTCAACATATTTCTAGGGACACTTCTCAGTTTTCTGGGGTCTGCTTAAGAAAGCCTGTATAATCCAGGAATAAATACAGAACCCTTTCAACCACCAGAAGTTCACTAAAGCTGGCAAAGAATAGATCATGTGATTCTCCCTGGCCCACAGCCAATTTCATAAACATAAGCATTTGGCAGGTTGCCAGCTTTCCTTACAATTTTATCTGTCAGCCTTAAACCCAGGAGAAACTTCTGGGAGAGCTGTTTTCCTGCTTGCATTCTGACCAACTTAGTGAGTTCTTGAGCTGTGAAGTTTGGAATGTGCAGAGGCAGCTGTGACCGCCGTGGGTACACCCAAGCCTTGTCCACCCCACCCTTGGTCACTCTCTCTTAAATCCTATTTCTCTGCTAGCCACAAACTTTGTCAGTCATCTTTCACTTGGTGCTTATGTGATTTCTGTTTCACTTTTTTAACTAACTGCATCTCCTTATTTAAGACAGGTTCCTCATGATGTATTCTAACCTGATCTGACAATCGCTTCCTTTTAATGACAGCTGTAATCTGCTAACAGTGTAATTTTGAGTGTGGGTGGAATCAAGCATCAGGTTATCATTTCTCCTCCTTCACTTGTTCCTCCCTTTTTTGCTCCAATGTGGTTTTTGTACTTAACATTTTTGTTCTCTTTTGGTAATTTGGTTTAGCAACTGTACTAAGGATAATACCATACATCTTTAATTTCTACATTCCATTCAGATCAAGCAAGTTGTAGTAGGTCTGTAGTGGGTCCACAAGTCTAGGATTGTTTAGAATGACTCCAAATTATTTCCAGGGTAAGATCTTGACATAAAGTATTTATCTATGTAAAGACTTATATGTGGGAAAATACTTTCTAGTATTTAAGCAGTCTTACTCGTCCTATTAATAAATACATTCTCTTCAAAAGCTCGTCTTCCTTCATGTGCACAGGCTATTTTACTTCATGGAAACAGAAGTCAGAAGTATTGATTAGGCCGGGCGGTGGTGGTGCATGCCTTTAATCCCAGCACTTGGGGGGCAGAAGCAGGTGGATTTCTGAGTTTGAGGACAGCCTGGTCTACAGAGTGAGTTCCAGGACAGCCAGGGCTACACAGAGAAACCCTGTCTCGAAAAACAAAAACAAAAACAACAAAGAAAAGAAGTATTGACTATTAAGTCCTTTTGAATAACCTGTCCAAAATTGTAAAAATACATGGATGGTCACTTGATTTCAACATGTCACTGTGTGTGTGTGTGTGTGTGTGTGTGTGTGTTTGTGTGTGTGTAAGCACATGCACTTATGTGTGTATGTGATATGTATGTGTAATATGATGTGTGTTAATTTATGTATATGAATATGGATTTGCAAGTATCATAATATATGTGTAGATGATAGAAGATAATCTTTCATGTTAATCCTAGCCCTTCACCTTGTTTAAGACAAGGTCTCTTTGTGGTTTTTCTATTATACAAACCAGCATAGCTTGTCCTCCAGCTTCTGGAAATTCTCCTGTCTCCACCTCCCATGACCTCAACCAAAGGAGTGCTGTGATGCCCATGCTTTGTGCCTAGTTTTTATGTGGTACTGGAAACTGAAGCTCAAATCCTGACATTTGTATAGCATAGACTTTTGTGTGTCAAGACATCTTTCCTGTCTATGCTGCCACTGCTAATTCATTGCAGCCACCTCAGCAAAGATAATACTACATGCTTTCATGTTTCCTGTTATACTAGACTTGGCAACACACACACACACAGCACATGAATGCACACGCACACTCCAAAAATTAATGCACTAAATCTGGAAGTGCAAGAACTAGGAGGAAGATAGCCTTCAAGCTCACATTTCTCAAAGAAGGGGATCGAAAGCATGCTGACAAATGGAACAATATACAGAGAGAAAGAGAAAAGGTAGACAAAAACGAATGTAAGTTCATTCACTGGAATGTGTATTTCCTATGTTTAAGTAAAAGCATTCTACTTTAGATTATATCTTTTCCGGAAAGTGGTGAAATCATTGTTTTTAACTGAAAAAAAATCATAGAGTTAGTTCACCATCTTAATGGTTTTTACATTAACAACAGAGCAGTTACTACTTGGAAATCTTTTCACCTTGCAAGACTCACCCGCTCTTCTCTCTCCCTATATGTGACAGTCACCACTTACTTTCTGTCTCTATACACTGGGAATCTTCTATAAATGGTATTACATAATATTTGTCTTTTAGTGTCTGGCCTTATGTTGAGCCAGGTATCAGAATCATTCCCATTTTTAAAATTAAAAATCCATGATACAGGTACATTTTCTTTGTTCATTCATCTACCAATGGGCCATTGGGTGACTTCCACTGATTGGCTACAGTGAGGAGAGTGAGTGTGGAAATATTTCCTTGGACCCTTGCTTTTTACTTATTTTGGTTAAAAACTAGAAAGAGAATGTCAGGATTCAATCTTTGATGTTTTGAGTACCTGACACACTCTTTACCACAGGACAGTGGTTCCCAGCCTTCCTAATGCCGCTGCCCTTTAATTCAGTTAGGTGACTCCATCCATAAAATTAGTTTTTTTGCTACTTCTCTGCTGTAATTTTGCTACTGTTATGAATTGTAAATATCTTATATGCAGGATATCTGATATGTGACCCCTGTGAAAAGGTTGTTCGACCCTCAAAGGGGTCACTTCCCACAGGCTGAGAAGCACTGCCATAGTCGCTAGGCCATTTCACATTTTCACTAAATGCACACAAAAGTTCCGATTTACCTACATGTTTGACATTTTGTTTTTGTTTTTGTTTTTTTTTCTGTTTTTTATCGTAGTCCTCCCAGTAAATGTGAGTTCATGATGAGGCTTTACTGATGGTTCGTGGTACAGAACATCTGTTCATGGACTTGTTGTTCCTTTGTATATTTTCTTTGAAATATGTCTATTCAATTCTATTGCATTTTTTACTGTTACTCTGTTGTTGCTGAATTGTAAATTATCTAAATATTCTAAATGATAATCCCTTGTAGATATATTCTTCTCAAATATCGTCTTGAGTTTTCTAGGCTGCCTCTTCAGTTTGTTAGGTATAAAAAGGAAACATGTCATAGACATTAAAATTTCATGTGCTTGGTTGATGCATAAATCAAAAGTCTGAAAACATGAAGGTCATTTAACTACTTCAAACCCAGAGCAGAGACAACTGAGTCAAGAACAGAAGTTTAAGGTTAAGAAGTAAAAACCCGTAACTCAGCACTTAGGTTCAGCTTCTGAAACAGGTCATGTCTCCAAGAAAGGAAGTACGGTGTTTCAAACTGCAAGTTTTAAGTCCAGATTTGTGTTCTTACATGCACTTTTCCTAATATTGATTATCAAAATAGCTGAAAAAAATCGGGAGGATATGTGGCTATAAAGAAGCAACGGGAATGTAGAGATGCTCAGTGGTTACAAGTAAGTCCAGTTCTTACAGAGGACCTGAGTTCAGTTTCCAGTACCCATGTAGCAACTGCCTGTAACTCCAGTTCCAGGGGACCCGATGACATATTTCGGACTCTGTAGGAATCTGTACTCGTATATTACAAGCCCATCCCCCATATATATATATATATATATATATATATATATATATATATATATATA
>NW_021604569.1:16518287-16548900 GCF_004785775.1 Grammomys surdaster | reverse complement strand
ATATATATATATATATATATATATATATATATATATATATATATATATATAAATAAAGAGGCAAGATATGAAGCTAAGAGAAACAACGAAGAAACAACGAAGCCCCAGTTTCACATATTTCTTTGTTGAGGTGGTGGACGAGCAAAACCAACGACAAAGTGAGAAAGTGTGCAGTGAATGGCTGGAACATGCTGGAACAGTGTGCCGGAACATGAAGGTCAGCTTCCCTTTGCCGCTGACCATGAAGCTGTTTCCCGCTGGGAAATGGACATTGCACATTCGCTTTGATTTTAGCTGAGAGCCTCGCTAAAATGCCACACTTTAAGGATGGCTAAAAATAGGTAAGAATCTAATCTCTTTCAAAGCCACATTTGTTTCTTTAACAGCAAGTGTCAGAAAGGAAAGGATCCATAAACAAAAGGTAGATGTCCAGTAGCTAAAATAAGCTGCCATTTCCTTCCACCGCGCACCCTCAGTATGGCCGCTTTGCTGTTTCCAGCAAGGAACTTCCTCTGTGGCCTGTTTTCTCAGGCTCTGCAGTGGAAGGGAGCCGCCTAGGTTCTTAGGGATGTTTATGTTGGAAAAGAGCCTGTCTTCCGCCATGCTGCTGAACACAATGCTGTCTGCCCTCACTTTCTCCATCGCCAGAGAAGATGGGAGCCTCCCAAACACTAGAGACATCTCTGCACTTCCACTGACCCAACACTTTTTACATAGCTGTTCCAGGTTGCCGTAAACATTGTATTATATTTCCATATTTTAGATATAAATGGACCCACCACAAGGCTGTCCTTACAAAAAGCCATCACAAATTTGAATAATTATTTTTGTGCTAGTTTGGCTCATTTACTAAAAAAAGTCAGGCTTGCTTAATATCTGGAACATTTACAATTTAATGACACTTCTTTGTAGAGTATGAACTCAAAGACAGTATGACTAGGACCAAAGATTTACTTATTCTTACACTCCATTCCTGTCAAGGCTTGTGAAGTTTCATATCATACTGTATGAGTACATAAACAGACTTGGAAATTGTGTGAAGTCAATAAATAAAATCAGCAGCTCAGAACCACAGACGGTTCTTAAAGGTGGTTACCTTTAAGCTACATTGTTAGGTATACTTCTAACGCTTTTGGCTATACCTACAGTAACAGGTTTAGAATGTTATGCTTTTGAATAGGAGCTGTTTTTTTGTACACATCCACACATTTAATTAGTTCTGCCGAGTTTCATTTCTTTAAGGTCTTTGATCTTTCCTTAGTTCTCATTATATAGATTTAAATATTCCAATAGAATAGTTTCAAAAATAATATGAGTTCAATATGGGCTTCAGAGTTCTTAAGTTTATATATCCTTGGAACCAGTAAGCCAAAGATAGTTGCACACATTTATTTAACACAGTTCTCTCAAAAGTCTGGCATCCATCATCAGTATCATGCCCGTTCATGTTAGGTTTTTGACAAAGGATGTATGTGGAGGTAAAATGATTTTTATCCTATTTCTGCCAAGTGTTGGGGTAGTAATTGTATCTCTCAGACACACGGAGCAGCTGCTGAGAAGGCTGATTGCACTGACAGCAGGAAGAAGCTGTTTCTTAAAGGCTCGTGAGTGATGGGAAATGTGCAGAACAATCTCCCTTCAGCATTTATGAATTTCCTCATCTCTTGAGTTTGACCCTCACACAGCAATCAGACCTTCCTTGTCAGTGGTGAGTAAGCTCACTCTTCCATTTCAAATATCCTTGAACCCTCTGCATCTCCTGTCAGCGAAGGTCATGTGAAGTTTATTTACCGCAGATGTACAATGTACATTGTTCTTTCTCCTCAGCAGTATAAGACCTGGCAAAGTGCAGATAGATCAGAAGCACTCCAGCATGTTTTTCACTTAGTCAAATGACAGTTACACATCCCTGTGACCCAATTAGCATTACCTCCAGTGGCTATATGTAAGAAAGACATCAGATAGTCTATAACATGTCACTGACTGGCATGGCAGCTACCCATGACCTCGTTTCTTCTTTCTAAGCGTATTGCCCTCATTGATAAAATGAAGACAATAACTGTGTGTTATTTAAAGATAGAACAACCATTAAGCTACATGGAGTGGTGTCCATAAAGGTCTCTGGAACACTATGAAAGCTTGTTATTAAATCACTATTATGTTTTTGAGACCTGGGGCCAGTTGAATGAAGGGAACTTTACTGCCCAACAGTCAGGAGAAAGTACTGCCATTGAACATTCTTCTATCTGGGATTTGTCTAGTGAAACAATCAACTTGGGGTTTTTGGTTTGTGTTTCTTCATACTTCTTATGTGGTATGTTAAAAGCTATATAGTGGAGATATTAGTGAAGAAATATACAAGCTTCTTTGTCTCCTAAGCCTACATGTTTGGGGCTAAAAAAAAAAAAATGAAATCAAGGAAGGGAACAGAGACTGGCGAGAGAAGGCAGTTGCCTTGATTTCTTTTCCTGTTGCTATGATGAAAAGAAAAAAAAAATCCACCCGAGAGCAGCAGCACAGGAGAAAAGGTTTATTTCAGCTCAAGAGTATACTGCATCTCAGAAATGTCAAAGCAGTGGGAGCTTCAAACAGCTGTTCACATCATATCTACAATCAGGAGCAGAGAGGGATGAATACAGTGTCTGTTCCCCTGGCCTCCATTATATAGTCAGGATGACATCTAGGAAATGTTGTCCACCAGAGTGGGACAGTCTTCACACTTCAACTAATTCAATTTAGATATGCCTCCACAGGTGAGACAGAAGTTTACCTCTGGTTATTCTAGATTCTACAAAGTAGCCAGCAATAACCATCTCACAGTAGCCAAGTTAGTCTTGTACTCTGCTGGCCAAACTTACAAGGACTCCAAAGTACTATGACTTGCAGAGCCCACCCCAGCCCAGTGACCTCTCTGTAGAGCAGTGTCAATGACATGAGAAAGACAGTATGCCAAGCTATCAGAGGCAGGCATAGTGATGATGGTTAACTTTTCTGCTAACTTTGCTTGCTTTTCTGAGTTCTAACTCAAAAAGTCTAATGTCTCCTTCCCTTTTTCATTCCTTCCTTGCATATTAAACAAAATGTATTATTATGGTACAACTCTCCCTTAGACAGCCATCTACCTATCCTGAAATTCTGCTTCTTTTTTTTTTTTTCAAGTAGCAGCCTTTAGGGCTGAGGATATAGAATTCTTGCTTAGTATGCATAAAGCCCTAGAGCTGAGTTGGGTGGGAGACATGCCAGTAATCAGAACTCAGTAGGTGAAGACAGGAGGGTCAAGAACTCAAGGCTACTCTTGAAGAGCCTACCATATTGAATGAGCTGGAGGACAACCTAGGTTATGAGACCCTGTCTCAAACAAGCAAATAAACAACAAAAAAGATCACCCTTGAAGTCTAGTGGTAAAATAGGCATTTCAATTCTCAATAAAGTATTGCTTTAGGAGTACCTTCAACAGTTTTAGGATTTTTTGGAAATATTCTAACCACTAAATCAAAGAAGCAGTGATGTTTTCAGTTAAGTTTATAACATCTACGAGCATTCTGTCTGTTCATATGATACGAGATATCATGTGTCCATGTGCATACTTAACCAAAGCATGAGAACAATGAATGGCATTTCTGCTGTTGGGGCAGAGTATTCTACCAGTATTTTTGACCAGATAAGGAACACATTCACAGAAAACCCTACTTTGGATGATGCTAATACCTGATCATAAAACAAGCCTTTACCATTTTGTTTTTATAGTCAATATTGCTAATTATTTTGAAACCCCAAGGCAACCTCTGTCATGTTGGAAGTCTCTGGTACTGAGAATCAGAGTGCAGCCTTTCAATAACATGGCACACAGGAAAATCTCGATACCTTTAAAACATTTTCTTTCTATCATGAACAAAGAGTATATCGTTTGGTAGGCATAAACGTTGGGATGTAATATCTACAGTTATATAAGAAGGAACAGTTATGTTCATTATGTATTTATGAATAATAACTGAAATTAGACAACAGCATTATCTGGTAAACATCCAAAACTTGCTTCTGATCAGCTGATAGAGATGAAAGAGCAGAGTGAACTGCTCTGTGACACACACAGCTTTGGGCAATTGCAGGTGTCAGCAGAATATGGGGTGCTGTTACAGTCTTTATTGGGGAAGGAAGCTACCTGAAGAAGAATGTCTTGTTAATAGTTTTCTACCCTGCTTGATAAACAGAACCTGGGAAGAAGGGCAACTCTACTCTTTATGACTCTCTGAAGGTATAGTATAGTGGTTAGTGTCTAAGTCCTTCATGGTTCCGAACCAAAGATAAAAATAATAATAAAAGCCATACCTATGGTGAAGATTCCCAAGACTGACTAGCTGATAAGACTTCCCACAAAGTGGAGAACTAGACACTGCAGATGCGGAGCTGAAATTATCTTGAGCTCTGTGAGTACCTCCAATAGTTACCTAATGCCCACATCTGTATGTGACCTAACATTCTTTAGGTAATCAGATGAAACATTTGGAATATATTCACTTTGTTTCTCATCAACATCTTAAAGCTATAGCAGACATTTTCTACTCTGCTGTAAGGCAATTACCTGACACTGTCCCTACCTATGGATTTGTAGAAAGTATTGATCTATGACTTTTTTGTTTTATGACTATTAATAGTTTATGTAGCCAATCTTACCATGAAACATATCATTTGGGACAACTAGAAACCACTTCATGATCACTCATATTTGTCCCAGAACCAACTGATTTCTTTTCCTTCCTTTTCAAAAAAGGCTGTGTTTCTCATCAACATAGCTGAGAAAGGAAAAAATTCACTAAGAGGGGAAAAGATACCAATATTGTTTAACACATGATTCTGTTTCAGGGTAGTATTTTATCGTATACCTGATATTCTGTAGCCATAAATAATTTGATTTTTGAGTATACTTCGTCTAACTCTGGCTAGATCCTACAGCCCTATCATGACACCCTTTCATCCTCCATCCATCTCTACCTGAAAATTCATCATGATAGCCTAGGATCAAGATGCCATGGCCAGAGCAATGAACTCTGTAGAAAAGCACTATCCTCTTCCTAAAGAGACCATACTCTTGTGCCCAGTCATCTTCCCAAATGCTCTGCAGAGAGATTTTAATAAAGGTAGCATTGATTATTTTCCAGCTCTAACATTTCTAGAAAATTACATAAAAATTACCTTGAAACATAAATAATGATGATCAAATCATAGCTATTTAATTAGGTAAAAAATACATAATATACATTTTTACATTTCAGATAAAATAGAGTATAGGAAAATTATTCTATCTTTAAGGCATTGACAGTTAAATTTTGAATTTTATCACCTAACTGATAAGAAAAATAGTCATGTAAACATGAAATCCTAAGTATTCTTCTCATAAGCTGGCCAAGTCCTGAAACTAAACATTTTCTTCTTATTCAAGATTTTGGTTTTAGTAGCAGCTACATATACACTGGGGTTTCAAACAAACAACTTATCTTTAGATGGAAGGAAATTCATAAAAAGGATCCGATGTCCTTCCCAATAACCAGGACAACATATTTTTTGGGGTTGTTTTCCTAGAAATTGGGTAAATAGCAAAATATATTTCATTTTAAAAAGAAGCATGTTCATAGGGAAGGCTTAAATGCAATCTGTACTTCACTCACATACTTTAAAAGGGAGATGGTTTCCAGCAACCAATTTCTCAACTCATTCTGTGCCAAATAAAACAGATTTCAGTGGAAGCTTTTATTGCTGTAGAGGGGCCCTGCTCATTCTGCAGGGGAGAATGTACTGTTTATTTTCCATTTAGAGTTCCCAATTCTCCAGTTACTATATGTTTTTCTGCTCCAGCAGACTATCCAGTATGAGTAACTAAATTAAATTCAGAAAAACAAAGCATAACATCTTTGTATAGAAGACAGTTTTGAAAGGCTGATGTACCATCTCTGCTCCACCACATTAAGGCTTCTTATTGAAGAAAAGCTTTTACATAACCCTGATCCCGGAACACATATTTTTCATCACTAAAGAAATATCTATCCAAACCAAAAGGAAAGAGGCATCTCGGGGGTAGCTGGAAATGGCTAATGTTATCAATACATCTGGGTGTTATGAAAAAGTACACAATGTAAACTGATTAAAGAGATGAACTGTGGTCACAGGAAACAGCTTCACATAGCAGCTCCATTGTTCCGCCAAGCGTAGGACAAACTGATGTGCCTCTGGGACTAAATTTCTTTTCATCAGAAAATAGCTGTATTATCACAGAAATCTCAAAAGAAATGACTGTCTGAGACAAAAAAAAATCAGAACATCTTCTAAAATGTGTTGTATTATAGGATTTTGAGATAAATTTCTAGTGACATGAATAAAGGGCCTATGAGGGTCAGATATGGTTTCTGATACACAAGGGTAAGAAGGCCACTAAAAAAAATAAAGACATCTACAGGACAGACAGACAGACAGACAGACAAAGTAAAGATACTGTGATGGTTAATTTGCATGGTCAGTTTGACCTGATTTAGAAAGATCCTAGTAACACACTTCTGCTTATGTCTATGATGTCATTTCCAGCTATATTTAACTTAGAGAAGACATGTAGGAAGTGTGGATGGTAGCATCCATGAACCAAGGTATGCATAAAAATGACAAGGAGAGCTGAGCACTGGTTTATCTTTCCCTACTCTCTGGATGAAATGTAACAGATGTTCAAGCTCCTGCTGCTAGGACTTCCCTGCCATGATGCACAGCATCCTCAGAGTGCGAACCAAAATAATCCTTTGCAAATAGATTGATATTTGCAAGTGTTTGTCCCAGCAATGAAAAAAATGACTAAATCAGATATGAAGGAAGACATTAGGACCCACTCACAGTAATCTGCAGCTGTAACAAAGGCCCAAGGCAAAGCCTCCATTTTGGTGGAATGGACATAGTTTCTAGTACATTTAAGTATGTTGTCACAAAACAAAAGAGTGTCAATGTTCTAATGTTCCTGAGAGTTATGACACAGAGACAGTGCCAAGGATGCCAAGGCACCAGGCAAGAAAGAGGATGTGAAATCCATCAAAGAATAAAATAATGCGCAACATTATTCATGGGATGCCAGTGTTATGGGTTTGCTTTCTGCCCTGGAATCTGGGATGCAGGGTCAGATAAAAGAAAGAAGCCAAAGAAGAGAAAGGCATCCCTCATTCTCAAGTTGCACCTCAGCACATGTTTGATGATGCAGAGCTTGGAAGAGTCAAAAGCATGAGCCCCACTGAGGGACCCCAGAGGTACTCTCCAAACTTCATCCAACTGAGGATGTGTTTAGAAAAATAAAACTTCATGTTGTTTTTCCCAGTACTTTGTTCAGAGCTTGGAAAAGAGAAGTGATATATAGGTAAGATAAGACATGATAAGATAAGATAGATGGATGGATGGATGGATGGATGGATGAATGGATAGCTACCACCTCCCCAAACACATTGTTTAGATGCTTAAATCCCCCCCCACTCCTATTTCTCTCCCTCTTTCCCTCTCTCTCTGATACTCTGTTTCCACAGACATCTATTCTTTCAATAACATTTCATCTTCCCACTTAATGAAACGTTCTCTTTGGCAAATTACCAACTGTTTCAAATACTATTTTTAGCTTTGGGGCCACAATTAAGACAAATAAGTATTATGTAATTATAGTACCACACTATCACTAGAATCTGTCATAATTGAGACAGCCACTTATCAACCAATAAACAGATAGTAACACAATATAGATATACTTGGCAAAGGGATGGCTTATGCCCTAGTAGGGCAGAGTATGACTGTGAGACTTCATCTTGCTTCTTAGAGGAGTGTGGAAATTAAATGTATAATTTTTTTCTGGAACTTTCTGTTTAATATTTTTGGAGTGCAATTAGCTGTACTGGAAATGTCAGAATATGAAATTAGAGTTTGTAGTGTCATATTGTTCCCTACTCCTGGAAAGAGGACTAGACTCTTCAAGTAATGCTTCCAGGTGTCCACAGGTAATGGAAGGAAAGAAGAGCAGTAGAAACCATAGGTTACGTGGCTCACTGCTCAGGATGTCATCTATGGGGCCATGTCTAATGACATAATGCCTTAGAAGGCTTTGTACTATTCTAAAGACAAACAAAAAGAAGGCTTCTTAAATACGGGTCCTATGAAATAAACCCCATATCATATTTTAAACAACCTAATATGCACAAGTCTCCACATTCTGTGAATCTGAATAATGTGGAACATTTAGGTTAGATACTTTGCTTCCTTCACAAGTTTCAGCTTTCTCTGAGTACCTTTATTTATGTAATTTCTCATAAGTGATCTCTGTAACACCCCCCCAAAAATTTCAGTGCTAAAATAAAACACATCTTAATCTACAAGCATTGGGTCCTTAAGAACCAAAGACCCCAAAATAGTTTCCTGGCTTAGTAACTGGAGCAGAGTGGTGTCTCACTTTTACTTCTAAATAAAGCTCAGATGTTCACCCTGAAAACATTGTGTTAAAACCTCAAGAGTAAAGAATTCAGCATTTCCAAGGATCTGCAGTGGAGTTAATTGGGTCAGTGAAAAGATGCTTTGGTGGTGAGAGGTGCGATCCCCCTACCTTTTCTGACACCTTGTCTTGAGCCAGCAGCCCAGGACTTGGAGGAGGAGGGGCTCTTCGCTTCTTCATGTCTGACTTCATAGACACTCCAGAGATGTTGCCCAGAGAAAGTGAGGGACCCAGTGTTAGGGACCGAGAATGCAAGGATGGTGAGTTGGGTGTTGTTACGCAGCCCTGTAGAGGAAGAGACAGATACCGTCTTACTCATCAGTAAGATCTTATTTCTTAAATCCACCCACTCAGTCTTCAGTGGCATCTGTTCTACTGGCAGGCATAAAGTACTGGAGCAAGACTCTTATTACTATTCCCCTAGGAAACATTTTACACTTTTTTTTTTTTTTAGGAATCTCATGTGCGAGGACTGAATTTACATCATTTGTGCAATCTTTCCTTCCAGCAATATCTTCTGTGTTCTCTCCTACACTTCTCAAATTCATGACCTCATTTTCTTTAATTATTATTGTTACACACACACACACATACATACATACACACACACACACACACACACACACACACACACACACACTGATGTATAAGTACAACCTGTTGAGTTAATTTACTGTCACTCAGATGTATGTGTTTAGGGCTGCTTAGGACTAGACCACCTATCAGAAGCTCATCCCAGGAGCAGATTGATTCTTCATCTCTCTAAAGTCAGTAATTGCCTATAGTTTCTCATTAGGTGCAGGGCCTAATGAGAGTTCCTCCATTCACATTGGCACTGTCCTTTTGTTGGTATTGTCAAGTTCAGGTCTTGTTTAGGCAACCATACTGTTACAATTTCACAGGTGCAGCTCAATCATGAAACAATCTAAACCTTTACAAATACTTAGCGACTAAAATCATTTGGTATTTCCATTTACATGGTCAATATAAATCTGCTATCCTAAAACTTTAACATGCCACATCAGCATCTTAAAATTTTAATGTGCCATAGAATTGAGTTCTTAGAGATTGCAAAAACTGGCTCTTGAGGCAGGGCACTGCAATGGTGAAGAAGAGCATTAGTTTACCACTGAGAAGTAGTTCTCCTATTGCCAGGCTCTCCTCTCTCTCTCCTCTCTCTGTCTCTCTGTCTCTCTGTCTCTCTGTCTCTCTGTCTCTCTCTCTCTCTCTCTCTTATAATTTTTATTGATTCTTTGTGAATTTCACATCAGAGACCCCAATTCTATTCATTCCCCAGTCCTTCCTTATCGACCCTCCACCAGTAATCTTCCTCTGCAAAAGAAAATAATAAATAAAAAGTAAAACATCTTGCTGTAGAAATTGTGGTATGCCATGGTGTATTGTTACACAGAATACCCTTTTGCCCAAACAGCTTCTTCTAACCTTCGGAAATTATATGAAAATGTAGTGGTATATCAAAAGTGCTATCCTTTGAAGGCTCTCGGACCAACAGTGTAGGCCTTGGCAACAGTTGCTTATGAACAAACATTGGTTTCTAGAAACGATTCCCATTCTTAAGAAATGATCTTAATAACATACCCATTTTCTGTCAATCATCTGCTGACCAAGTCTTTCTTAATAGAAAAAGAAGTAGAGAAATGTCTATGCAGAAAAGACACTTAGAGAACTAGAACTTTAATTTTGGATTAGAAACAAAAGGCAGCCGTCCCCTGAGCTGTACCGTCACTCACATTGATCTATAGCTCAAGCCATTCTGGATGTGTTCCACAAAGTCAATACAGAGAAAGACAAAGCTACAAACTAGGAAGATACTGTCTGAGTTTTGATTTCTGGCTTTGCCACCACCAGCCACATAATCGTGGGCAAGTTTTAATTTGTCTCTAACAGTTTCTCTCTTTCAAAACTGAAGTGAATAGCTCCTATAAAACAGAGCTATCATTGTAAGCTACATGAGTTACTACATGCAATCAAGCAGGAAAGAGTTCTTGGCACATAGGGAACATTCAAAATGCTTAAGTGATTAGGATTATGTAATGCGTTATCTAGCCTTCTCTCTCATTTATGTGTGGGCTCGGTGAAGACAGTGATCTCTTGCTTTAATCACTGCCTTGTCCTCAGCACTCAGTTTCTACATCCTGAAAGGCTCATGAGCTTACATCTCCGGGAATGAATGTATGGTGCTTGAGACTCTGGGAAACTCTGCTTTCACATTTAAACTTGTGGATAAGGTATCAAGTGACCAGATCATTCCCCATATGTAAAATAAATATACAGCTGAACATGGTGGCACAAGCCTGTAATTCCAGATACTGAGGAGGGTAAAGCAGATGAATTGTGAGCTTGGGAGAAGCCTGAAATGTATAGCAAGACCTTATCACATAACTATTTTAATTAAAGAAAAGAAATATATAAAAGATGCTTAGAGGAGAAAGCAACCACCTAGTTACTTTGGTCAATCACAAATTTTACTATTCAGTTTCCTGAGAAAGAAATTTAGCCTTAGGTTTCCTTGACCGTAATTATAAAAGCTTTGGTGGTTTGAAAAGGCTCCCCATATGCTCAAATATTTGAATGCTTCATTCCTTATTGGTGGCATTGTTTGGGAAGAATTAGGAGGATTGGAACAGGCATAGCCTTAGAGAAAATTGTATTGCAAGGTGGGCTTTGAGGTTTCAAAAACCCACAGCACTTGAGTTAGCTGTTTGCCTGCAGTTGTTGTCCTAACATGTAAGATCTCAGCTACTTGCCACCACGATGAGTACCTGCCTGCTGCCATATTCCCTGCTATGATGGTCATAAACTAATCATCTGAAACTGAAAGCAATCCCTCCAACAACTCTTTTCTCTATACGTTGCTTCCAAATTGTCCTTGGAAAACCTGAAGAACATAGGATGTAAGGGTTCTGGTAAATTAAGTATAAGAAGCAAAACAGAGGAGGAACTTTGCTCACTCAAAGACTAGAGCTGTGATGATGTTTTACTGGTATCAAGTTGACTCAATTATCTCCAAATTGAAGAGGAGCACCAACCTCAATTTTCTTGCCAGTAGCATATAGCCAGAAACACCTGGATCATTCTTCCAAGCTGCTTAATTTACTTATATATAAAGTCAGCTGATTATACATATATACATACATGTATACATACATACATGTATACATACATACATACACACACACATACATACACACACTTTTGTACATATTTAACACACAGTATGCCCATATACAAATTCACATGCTTTTTCATTAGGAACGTTGGTTTCATTCAATGGAGAATAACACTAAGTTCCTCCTATACTGCTAGGCATCCTAGTATCACTAATGCCATTCTCAGCAATTCACAATTCAGCATCCAAAATTGCTTCTCTTCAGTCTACCCTATCTCATCATGTACTTTGACTTCCTCTGTCCTTAGTGTTCATTGCTAACTATGCTTGCCTGACTACTCATGCAACATGCCTGTGAAATTATCTAAGTCCTTTAAATGTCCTGAACCTTGTATGAAGTTCTAGGTAGCCTATTTCCTTTAAAAATTTTTATAAGGAACATATCAATTGCAAATAGCATCTTAGTTAGAGGTGGGACTTTGTATCCACTTCCTCTTCTCAGTTCTGGCATTCTGTCTGGTTTGACCATGTATAAATGTGTACCATATGTATGTCTGATGGCCAAGGAGATCAGAAGAGGGCACCAGACCCCTGAAAGTGAACTTTCAGAGAGTTATGAGCTGTCCTATAGGAGCTAGGAAGCAATTCTAGTCCCTCTGTGAGAGCAGCAAGTGCCCTTAACCACTGAGCCATCTCTGCTCAGGCCTAAAGTACTAAGTACTTCACTTGGATTTTATTTTTAATTTTCTTTGTTGTTATATGATTATTAGACACATATTTTTACAATTTTCAATAAAATGTGCATTTTTATATCTCTTTAGGCTTTCTTTTGTGTTATTTTCCTCATGTAGGAATTTTTTGGCGGATCTTTTTAAAGGTGTTTTGCATAGGTTTTTTTTTTTTCTATTTTGGTTTCTTTTATTGCATGAATCTCATTTATTTTGCTGAATAAAATTTTTGAATTAATTTAAAAATAATAACTATTTGAAGATTTTATAAATTCATTTTTAAAAACTGAATTGTGTTAACATGACACGTAGGTTCAGCATGGCTCCTGGAACCAGATCCTACCCAGATTCTGACTCAATTCAGGTGTCAGGCAGACACACTAGACTTTGCCTGTCTCTTGTTCTCATACGAGTCTGGGAAACCTGGCATTCAGAATTCTAGCAAGACCTCAGACACACAGCATTGCTAGAGATGATCACAATCATTCTGAAATGGCCACATCTCCCTGAGGTACCTTGACTGTCCTCATCATCTTAACAATTCTCCATGGGAATCCTCAGCATGTTAATAACCCTCTGCTGGTGTGTAAAGATAAGCCATTCTCCAGGAGGAAGCAGAATTGCTCTATAGCCTTTTGGACTGGAGTTCAGGGAAAAGGGAACAAACCCTAGGTGTCATATCACAAAGAGTCTAGTTAATTTTTTGTAAAGATGAAGACCAACAATGGCTACTCAACGGCAAGGAGCAACACTGAGCTCTACAATTCACATGGCTCTACTTCCAGCCAAAGTTTACTGGTTTGGGGGGAAGTATGCTCTATTTCTTCCAACACAAAATATTGGGTCTTAGAGCTGGGATGTCACATCTGCAGATATGAACTTAGCTGGAAATTCTTTTAGATGCTGAGTCTTAAAGTGATACAGAGCCCTTGATTAGAGATGAGATCCACCAGTCTCTGATCCTCAAATAGCACTAGCTATTCTCCCCTTACTGATATGACCAATGTGTACTCTCAGAGCAAAATAGAATGAGACTGGTAATAGTCTCTGAGCCAACTAAAATTCTCAGGACATTTAGGCATAAAGTACCACGAGATCTGGACTCCCCTCACTTTCTGAACTTACTCAAAACTTTCTAACCTTAATTCACTAATGTATGATAATTTTCCATGAAATCACGGAAAGCCACGATCTATATAAATTTTGTCTGTTAGCTGCAGTCTGTGACCTACTGGTACACTAAATGCTTGAGCCTGAGAAATACATGGACATCTCTTTCCAGACACTGCAGAAAGATAAAACAATTTTCACCTATCACACTTAGTCTGCCTTTTAAAGAGTTTTCACAGGACACTGGCCTGGCTAGAAAAGCAGAGAAGCTGGCAAACACATGCGGTTTAAGAAAGAGATTTAATGCCCTGATTGTCTGTCTTTTAAGTCTTCCTGTCCCTTCTTTCACAATGTTCCCTGAGTCTTAGGTGTAGGACCTGTTTTCTAGATTGTTTTCCATTGGGCCTGGGCTCTCCAGTGCTGCACTTTGATTCCTTGTGGTTTTCTGTAATGGTCTCTGTCTATGGCAAAGATAAGCTTCTTTGATGAGGTGAGGAATTCACTTCTCTGTGGGTCCAGGAACAAGTATTTAGAACGCAGTGGGAGTCTATGTGTGTTTAATAAAGTGGTAGTTGTAGGTTCTTCTCCAAGATTCCTGACCTCACTAGCCCTATGTAGTTAGCCAGGTTTCCAATACCATATTGAATTTCCCTCTTGCAGATCTGAAGTCTAATTAAAGAGCTACTGGTCACTCTCAAGGTATGTGTGACACAGATGTACCCATGTAAGCGTTCTGGGAATATCAGAAACTATAACCATAAAGTCTCTCTAACATGATCTAAAAATGAGGTGAACAAGGACAACAACAGAAACATTAACATGAATGAATGACAGCCAAAACACTACACAAAACACCAAATGGTCAGCCTTAAGAACACACCCACAAGCAAAATTACACAGACTAAGAAAATAGAACTTTTGCATTTACAAATGAATTATATATACACACCTTATATACACATGAATTAATAAATAAATGAAGAAAAAACCACAAATTCAAGAAGTGGTAAGGCAGAGTATGTGTGAGATTTTTGGAAGGAGAAAAGGAAAAAGGGAAATGATGTAATCATATTATAATCTCAAAAACATAAAAAAAATTTTAAAAGATTAAGCTTTTCTAATACGACAGTGTGTAGTCTTCATGATATAGCAATTTTCATAAAGCAATCAAGAAGATACTAAGACATTTAAGGTCAATTTTAGTTTACCTACAATAATGTCCACCATGTTCTATTGTTTCTTCAAGTATATATTACCAGGCTCTAATATAAAATGAAAAGTATTCATACTAGCAAAAAATTAAAGAGGCAAAAATCCAAGCTTCCTTGATTAAGACATGATAATGGTCATTTTTTAAAAAGCAGAAAGGGTGCAAATCAGCCTCACTGCAGCCAAGATCAAGAACTTATAGCAAGACATACTGGGGACATAGCATAGCCATCCTCCCACATACACACCAAGACCAGCACCTGCAGGGGCCTGAGTGTATTCTTTAACTCAGGAACATCAGCAGATATTTCTTCTGTGATCTGATCTAGCTTTATAGCTATGCCTAGCTCACATATCATCAGATCTTTGGGAAAACATACTCTGATTCAAGAAGAAAAAAAAACCCTGAATGTTTAACTTATTACACACTCTGCAACCTTACCATAAAGGTTTAGACAGTGTTTAAGGAAACTGCTAAACTGAACCAATAAGGCCTCAACCCTACACAAAAAATAAACATTTTATTGCTGCCCTTGCAATAAAATGTTCCAGGATTGGCTGCTAGGCACAGGCAAAAGAGTAGGCATGGCAACTGCTCTAAGGTAGCAGCTAATTTCTGGTTCAGGAAAGAATTTCAGAAGAAGGGCCATCTCAAGTGTAAGTCAAAAAAATCTAGTCCCTGCCACAGTAGAAGGGTGTTTATATCCACGGCTGTGTAACAGCTGCTCTGACTTACACTTCTCAGATGACCCGGGGATTTAGTATGAATCAAATGTAGTCAGTGGCAAGGTTCACCTTCCACCCCCTCGTCTGGCCTCATGAGAAGTTCCTGCCAGCTGCTCCAGCATTTATCCCTGCAGAGTTCAATGATTCTGTATAGAAACCATCTCTCTCTCCAACATCTTAGCACATTTGCCAAGCCAAAAGCAAGAAAAAAAAAAAGGAATAAACTGTTAATTCCTCTCTTCAAGGCTTCCTAGCTTTTTTTTTTTTCATTTTTTTTTAATGCTGTCAAATCACTGCTTAAAGCTTTTTGATGGTATCTAGATTCCTGGAGTACTGTTTTCTGTTGTTAAGGAGAAGCTGACAAAGGCCAAAAATATTCTGAAATTGAAAGAAGCTTTCTTTTTTTCTTTTTTCTTTCTTTCTTTCTTTCTTTCTTTCTTTCTTTCTTTCTTTCTTTCTTTCTTTCTTTTTTTTTTTTTGGTTTTTCGATTCAGTGTTTTTCTGTATAGCCCTGGCTGTCCTGGAACTCACTCTGTAGACCAGGCTGGCCTCGAACTCAGAAATCCGCCTGCCTCTGCCTCCCAAGTGCTGGGATTAAAGGTGTGCGCAACAACTGCTCGGCTGAAAGAAGCTTTCTATGCAGGCTAATGGAAGCACTAATCAGCTTGAAGGCAGCATTTTCTCCTCTCCTTGGAATATGGATGCAGGGCGGACCTGGTAGCCTTGAAGGGACAGAGAATGAGGATGGGCTGAGGGACATTTCTGTTTCTTTGGCTTAAAAGAGAAATATTCTGGCTGGCCCACCAGTATTCTCCAGCTCAGACCTACAGCTGCAGCTGGACGTTAAAAGTCCTCAGAGTAGACAAACAGGAACAAACAGAACATGGGTCAGAGCCCTCACTAGAAAGGCTCATTTTTATATATGTTAAAACCCTTAGAGAGTTGCTATAGTTTTCTGCTCATAATATTAATTTTACATGCTCGTAAAGTTGACGCTGGATTCTGGTTAGTCCTCTTCTGTGTGTTCTGGAATGTAAAGGTTTTATCAAATATAGACCAATATTTTTAGAGAGACACACAAAGGATAAATAGTCACATAAAAATTGGTCTTTCTTTTGAGGTTATATTACTGTGATTTCTAATATATTACTGTTCAAATTGTTTTCTTGCTAGCAATTAATTATCATTAAAAAGATTCCCAGCATATAATTTTTGCATAAACTAGAATGAGATAGAAATCAGAAGGAATCATCTATACTCTGAGACTAAAACCTGTGTAAACATTATCTGATCCTAACTGTCCTGAATGATAATAACTCATTGCTGAGGTGTTGCCTGGAACTATATGGCGTTTTTAAAAATGTGTTGAATACGTCTGGGTTATTGCTGTTTTTAACACCATGCTCAATTACTTAAAACCACATAGGCACGTTTTTATCTTCCTACAAAGTAAATTAGCAAAGTAGCTGCAAAACTCAAAATATTTCTCCCAATCTTTCACATTGTTGTCACCAGAAAAGGGAAATGAGGGACAGCAGAGGCAAACATAGAAAGGAGATTTGAGCAACTTCAATTCACAAAACGCTAATGGTGGTTCTGCTAGCTGTACACTCAATACCTCTCCCTTTATTTTATACCAACATCTGTGCTAAGCCAAATGCTATTATCTTCCAGACTCTTTTGTAGCTATACAAAGATGTTTAAGAACATACCTGTATTCTTAAACTCTGTCCAATAAAATGGACATATACTTCCATGCTTGTTTTCTCTAGAGAGACACCCAACCAGAGTCACCCTGGAACTGGGATGTCTGATAATAGGCTGCTGCCTCCATGTTGAACTACTACAACATCTCAAGCATTGTGACAGAGTCTGAGCTCGGCCTCTGGGTTTTGCAAACATACTTGTGATTGCAGCCTATCTTTCTCTATTATGGTGGCCACTGTGAGAGGTTGTTCCTGAAGAAGACCACGGCATAGTTTTAAGATACTTCCCTAAGTAGAAGTTTATTGAAGTTGACCACTGAGTCTGAGAAGATAAGGATAGGCCAGTAATTGTGAACCACAATGGTGTAGACCTCATGGTAGCTAGCAAGTGAGGCCATGAAGCAGAGAGGCTCAAGAGCACCAGAAAGGAAGCAACACAGTCGGCATTACAATGTTCAGTGAAGGAGGTGATATTTTAAAGTAAACACTAGACCTGGGGGAATGGTACTCAAAGAAAAACAAAAACAAACAAAACCAAAACAGTATCCTGGTGATTCAACAAAAGCATTAGTATGCAGCTTCCCCCTCCTCTGCTTCTGCCATATAATTCTCTGCAGACCATGGGACAGCCACTTCCTCTGAAGAGTCAGCATTCTCAACACTACAGTGAATCTGGGGTCATCAGCAACATCTGGGTCCAGCTTACTGGTACATGTGCCTGGTTATCCTGACATCAGTCCCCATGGGTTGAGATGGTAGTTCCTGGAGAGGAATGGGTACTCACAGTTTTCCCTGAACACAAGGTAATAATTGAATATATTACTCTATCATTTTAAGGAAGGAGCCTCATTCTAGATCTCTGCATTAAAATCTGCTATCCAATAAATCTTTCCTTTTCTATGCACATCATAGCTTTGCTGAAGCACTGTGATCTGCTTTAGGATACAAATACTAACAAATTGGACCAAAAATCAATTCTCATTGTTTGTACTTTGAATATATTATTACATGTAATTGATGGCTCTACTCTAGTTTCTAGCTACTGCACTGTTTTATGCAATTGGAATTAATAACTGTAATATCAATAAGAAAAATTATAGTAAGTGATGCTTGCCCTTTAAAAATTATTTATCTATATACTACCAAATGGCTCCAATGTTTAAAAGAAAAAGCAGGATGCAATTGGTTGTTGAAGTCAGAAGATAACCCAAACAACAGAAAGCAGAGGTAGATTTTGGCACAGTCAAGCCCATGTAGATGGCTGAGAAGAGGAACTCAGTATCGCTGTTTGGTAGTATCACTGGATATACAGTACACAGAAGATAAAGTTTTAATAATAGTGATAAATGATTGTATACATAGTTTATGGGACTTTATGGCTTTTTCTGCATAGTCCAAACTCCCTTCTTCACCCCAAGTTAATAAATAAATACTCAGAGGAAGATTATCTATGGAGTATTACATACTAAGTAGAGTCAATGCTTGATTTAACGGAAAATAAGCAGACCACCACCTGTCTACTATTATTTAAGTCGTCTACTTGACTTGCTTAGATTTCACTTGAGGCGTCTATTCTGGGTCCACTTATAAAGATTTCAATGGAAGACAACCTACATCAATCAGGAAATTGCCAGCAATTAATACCTTCCTATCTGCACATGACAAAAAAGATTCACATAACTTTAAACAGAGAGTGGGACTGGAAGAAGCATCACAATTTATAGACACACACACACAGACACACACATACAAAACACATACAAATGCATACATGAGCACAGAAACACACATTTACAAATACACACACATAAACACATACATAGACACATCAATACAACATATACATACATACAAAACACAGACACACATACAAATACACACATATACATATAAATACATATGTGTACAGGGACACACATAAATACATATGCATATAAACATACAAACACAAATATACACACACAGAAAACACACACATTCACACAGAGACACACATATAAATACACACACATATATAAACACAAACACACATACACATACAAACACAAACCAAATACAAAATGCGTCTAGTCCATCTATGACAGAAATCAATTATGCTAAAAGAAAACAAATATTAAAGATAATACAGTAACTTAGGAATTATGATTAATTGTATAGTTTTACTTAAAATCCTTAGGCAAAAAGTTGACTTGATAACATAGATAATAATAGCAATAAATAACTATGTTTTCAAGTGAGGAAGTCAAACAATTCCTTTCTTACCCTTTTACTTTTTTTGATCTTTCTTCCTTTCAAAAAAAGAAGTAGTTACTGTCCAAATTCACCAAATTATCTCAGCATGAATCTCAATGTCATACCTGGTGAAACATCCTTTCTGATAGCTCACCCCCCAAAAAAGTTATCCCCCCAAAACGAGACACCTAGCTCCACAGGAGCCATGGCAGGAACTATCACACAGCTTTATAGGAGGCCACCCTTCAAAGGAGTTTTGCTCTCTAATTATAGGTGCATGGCTTCACCCATAGCTGAAAGCACTCTTAGCCAAGCTACAAGCAAGTCATTCTGTGACATAAAAAGAATTCTTTGATCTTTCTTACCACACAGTGGAGGTCAAGTATAGAGCGGTGATAGGTCAGACATTCAGCCTATTTCTGGATATGTGTTTCCAATAGTAGCCATTAATACCACCCTTTCCACACATATTTACATCCTGGGTGCATGATCACACATGTGTATACACATGCACACCATGGCCAACGTTAAGCATGTAGGGACAGACTTCCAAACCACAGAAGTATGAGTGAAGAACTGGAAATTTTACTTCTTAGCCCTTTGACTCCATTTCCTTTAAATTTTTCTATGCTTGAGCTGGAAGTCTTGATGTCTCCTTAAGTTGGAGCTCCGCTCATAAGACTCGGAGTGGGGATTCAAGAGAAGATTGAGCTTATGTGTTCAGACTTCCCTCCACTCCCACTTCATATGAAGGAGTGGACTCTTAGCATGGAGAATGGGCTCCCATCTCAGCACTGTAGCCTCAAGCCCACAGCATCAGCACAGGTTCAGTCAGAGTGCAAGCAAGCGAGACTGGGTCAGAGGCCACGGAGAGGAAGGTACAGGGAGGCATGCCTGGGCTGATGCTAACTGCGGGGTGGCTGGCTGTTCTTCTTCATTTCTACACTGTTTCTTTATCATTTTTCCATCCCCCTCCCTCATCTTTTACCCTATCAATATTAATTGTTCTTATACTATAAATCAAGACCAGACATTAGAAAATAAATCATCACTTCAGAAAAGCCGACGTAATATGCATCATGGTGATTATACTTAGACTTATTATATTTAACAGTGTTCTATATGCTTGAAAAGTGCTGATGGAAAATTTAAAAGCTTTAACCATAGAAAATATCTCTGATACTAAGAGAGATGTTACCTTGATTCAGCTTATGTCACAGAGTCTATTTGTATAAGAACATATTGTACAGATAACGTTATATAATTTCCATTTGTCAGTAAATAAAGGAGTCCTTACTTGTTAAACTATACAAAAATACTGTGTACTGTTTATGGACACTGGTTAAAGAGTAAGTGTTTCAAAAGTGTCCTTATCTTGGGTGGGGAATGCAGCTTCAGAAGAGTCATATGACTTCAAGGAGTGGGAAGTATCAGGTGTGCCAGGCTTACAGAGGCAACAACATTTGTATTTCCTGTGATTCTCAGAGATTAACAAAGAAAGGATACAATATAAATGTGGCTTAAACCTTAAGCCTGTGAGCTGTAGGAGATGGGTGGGTGGTTTTGTTTGTCCTCAGCAGTATGAATTGGAGCTAGTAACATTTCTAAAGTACAGAAGGACCCTCAAGAGCCCGCACACAGGAATAGGATGCTGAGGACCTCTGAGTCACCTCAGTCACGAATCCACAGCCTGTAACCACTGCTCATGGTAGGAGATAAGGTCAGCATGGGACTCACTTAAGATGGAAAAAAAAATCAATAAAACATGATTCAACCTGGAAGTCACAACGAAAGCTGGGCGATAGGGAAGAAAATGGAAGGTAAATGCAGCAGCAGGGAATTCTGGGGGCTTTGAAAGCTGCTTTAGGAGTGGACCCATGTGACAGGATACTGGATCTAAGGTCCCAAACACTAGAGATGAACTCACTTCATGACTGCAAAAACACTGGGGCTACATAGTACCAGTGAACACACAACTGCCCTACTTGATCTGCCTTGGCTGCTAAGCCTGGGAGAAAGTAGACAAGAGAGCTGGCAGGCATACAACCCACCATCAGACATCTTCAGGAAGAAATAATTCATTGTAAAAAAAAAAAAAAAAAAAAAAAAAAAGGTCTGTGCACAGCACAGCTGGCCCAGCACCTACTATTCTCAGGGTAGAAAATGAAAATAAATCCAGAGGGTTAGAACAAGATAGCAAGTGGTCTGAGATAGGTGCTGAGCAATGAGCAGAGCCAAGATTCTACAATTATTTGAAAGGCAATATTCAGGGGAAAGCCATAGTGTAGAAGCCTGTCTCCACACAGACCTAGATCAAGGCACAAGCAAATGTGCACCAGAGAGTACTGTAAGAAGAGTGAAGTTAGAGAAGTGAGGAGGCCCAAGGAAGAAGCACCCTGTCAAGGTATCCAGACTTTGCCAGGCCCTGAGCCAAGGGGGCCGCAGACAGCATCTCTCTAGCTGTAGAAGAGCTGTATCAGGATCACAAACCCAAGTTAGGAGGTGGCTGCACTGACTGTGGAGAATCAGCCCTGGAAAGATGATGGTAACAGGGCTGTACTTAAACATGAGATTCTGTATGCTCCCTGCAGGTAGCAGATGTCCTGATGATGGATATGGGTGGAAGAGTAGCCAAGGGAGGCAAAGCGCATCCTGGTTTCTGTTTAGGCATAGATAATACCATTTCCTTGATGGAAATGACCATGGGTCCAGGGTTCTGCAAGCTACTCCTTCCTAGTATCTGAAGCAACTTAAACCAATGAACATGCAGCCCAGAGAGAACCAAGCTTTATACTCATTTATTAAAGAATAGGGAGAAGGTCAAGGGAAAACTAAGGATGTGAGAAATAGCAGCTCATTCTTTGAGGGAACAGAGAGGAAATTAGTGTTTAAAAAGGCCATTTTCTACTCCCAACACCCCTATAAATATTATGTTTTTAGTAGAAGCTAAAACTGTGCTTTTTTTTTTCAATCAGAGCTAACTACAGTGAATCACTTTTTCAGGCTCTGTTACAAGCTAAGCATCTGCCATTATTGGGTGTGGAATAGCATCTAAAAGCCAATGGTGTACTTCTTAGTAAGAGGTGGTAGCATTAAGGTGGGGCTTAGTGAAGACAATTTAGATCACAAGGGAAATAGTCTTGATAGAAGTATTTGAATCTCATCCTCTTCTTTCTTGGATTCCTGGCCACCAAAAGATGAATAGTCTCTGACACATTTTCCCTAGGAGTGGCTACGTTATATAAGCCCAAAAGCAACAGGCTCATCAATTATAAATTGAAACCTTCAAAATGTGACCTAAGATAAACCTTTCCACTTTTTAAAGGGGAGAGAGGGAGGGGAGAGAGAGAGAGGCAGGGAGAGAGAGACAGAGACATACAGACAGAGTGACAGAGACAGAGAGTATTTATAAAGATGGAACCCAGGACCATGTACACAACAGGACAGGCTGCATTGAAGACTGTCTTACTTTTCATTCTAACTTTAACATACATATGCACACGTGTGGGTGTGCATGCAGAGACCACATGTGAATGGTAGAGCTCTATTGCTCTCCATCTTACTAATTAGACCTAGTCTCTCAGTGAACCTGGCTCTCACTGAGTCCCTAGATCCTCCTGTTTCTGCCTCCCAGTGTTGGGATTACAGCATACATTGCCATACTTTTTTTTTTTTTTTTTTTTTTTGCGTGGGTACTGGCAAGTCTGAACCCAGTCATGCTTGTGTGGTAAATACTTTGTGCCCTGAGCCATCTCCCTGGCCTCCTTATCTTAAGATATGTTGCTTCAGTAACACATGCTGATAAACACCTAACGAACTCTGACATTCCAGATTTTTCGGGCACTGACAGGATGCTTATGTTTCTCAATGTGAAGCTTTTCAGATTTTGAACTTTTAAATGAAGGACTATCAGCTAGAAAACCAAACACAAATACTGCAGATATTTCTTGTGCCAAGTATTTTGGATAAGGGGCACTAACTTGAGCTCTCACTGCAAATACTTTGGGAGGAGAATTCACCGAAGCTTTAAATATAAATGTTTCTGTAGCCTCTTCCACACTGGCCCGAGGATGGGCATAATATGACTATTTTTTTCTAATATAATTTTCTTGTTTGGTACTTCATGGGAGTACACATACGGAGGTCAGACAGAGGACAACTTGTGCAGTCACTTCTCTTCTGCCATGAGGGTCCCGGGAATAGAACCCAGTCTTCATACTTGGCAATAAGTACCTTCACATGCTGTGTCATCTCATCAGCCTAATGTGAACATTTTGATTACCACTTTTCACAAGTACAGAGGAAAAAATATTTGATAATTCCTCTTAACTGTGTATTGAGGTGTATATACCTCTAATGGATACGTGTTTCACAACTGAGCCACAGGAAAAGAAATGCAAAGCTGAGCAGCTTCACAAGGAATTGGTATTCCTTCCCCCCCACCCCCCACCCCCGGCAGGGGCATGCCCTTCTGGGAACCAATGTAGTAACATAGTCTTCTGAAAGCCATAAAATTCCCAGATGCATTGATTCACTAATTCTTCTGCTAGCTCCATTAAAAAACAAAACAAACAAACAAAAACTTCCAAGGGAAACCAGTTTTGGAGACAATGGTAGCCTGCATGAGTCAACAGCAAGATGTGACAGACATATACATGAGCTTCATCAAGAAATGCCTGAGAGCCTGCACTGTGTTCCCCCTTCTCCACATCATTTACTTCTCCTACAGCCTTTCGGTGGGGGCCATGTTAAATCCACCCAGCATGGGGGAAAGACAGCTCTATGAGGTCAGAGAACTGTGTTTAAGTCAGAATCTAACTTCCAGCAGACACAACCCAGAGTCACTCCCTGCCTGCACTGCAGATGGAACCCAGGGTCCGGGATGCTCAGCCAGGGCTTTGCACTGAACTGGATGCCCAGCTTCCTTTTATGGAAGCACATCCAGCCTTATCACTGCTATAAAAACAGGGCAAAACTTTAAGCATTCGATGTTAAATGAAGGGGGAAGAAATGAAACCTGCCACTCTCTGTGTGTGTCAAAGTGACTCTACCACTATGAAAGGCTCAAAGAGACAAGAAACACTGGAGACTAGAAGCGTTAGATGGGATTTCCAATCTACTCATCCACATACTAGAGGCACAAATTAGACTCAGTGGGTAAAGAAACTAAGGGGGGATTAAGTTCAGAGTGATAGATGGCCTTGTGGTCTTGGAGGAGTTAGAGTAGGGGAGTGGGGTGGATATGATAAAATTTACTTTATACCTGCTTGAGATTCCCAAACAATAAGTAAAAATATATTTTTAAATTCCCATCTGCTATTCATTTATAATTTTGAATAAATAATGTAAAGATACAGTCTATACAAAATTGATTTCTAACAAAAGTCAGTTCTATGCTATAAGTACATGATTCAGCCCTCAGGGTATATTTTCTTATTAGTAATTTGCGAATGTTCCAGAAACAGGCTTCTTGAGCCTTTCCAGACTAGGACACGCCTAGTTCCTTGTACTTGTGGGAACACTGACACCATGTGGTGGAGTCAGCTCCACACACATGCTTCTGGCAGTCTCTTGGAGTTCATTGTCTTGTCCCTGAAACCAGTGGTAGCTGGGAAGGAAGACAGGCTGGAATGCATGGGAAATCTGACAGGATTTCTTTAAGATGGTATTTCTAATAACCGTTCCTCAGTTGTCCTGTGTTCATGGGCTTCCTTGATATTTTCTGGAGTCATAAATGTCTGGCACCAAAAAACCAGGCCTGAGAGTGGAGACTACTGCAAGCATTGAATATGGAACCCACTGCGAAACACTTACAGGAGGCTCTGTCCACACAGGGGAGACAATGCCATGCTACCACAGTTTGTCCCACGAATTGAACAAAACAAGCGAATAAACTGTCTCTACTTTTAATTTCATTTATGTTTTGATCATTAACATTCATCAAAAAGCCTTTGGCTTCTCAGTAGCAAGCAAGACTATAGTATCAATGAGGCTCTTGTTAATAAATCTGATCGGTGCCTTTATAGAAATTGTTTTTAACCAAATGATGGGGACTGTTAAAGGTAGATTATCTCTCATGGCTAATTCTAGACAAGGTCTGTCCCTTGCTCAGGGTCCCTTCACTAATGACAAGTTCTCTGAAGTCCATTTCCCTCCATGGGCATAGAAAGAGGAGCTTCCTGGAAAGGATAGGATTTCAAAAAAAGCATTTAAAGTGATTAGAAAGGTGCTAAGTATATTTTATGAGATACAAATGACAAAGGTAGCTAAATCTCCGAACAAGTCAAACTTCAGTTTACAGAGCCTGAATTTGCCTGAGAAGTGGGTTATGTAGACCATCTACACTGATACTGTTTTTTTTTTTGTTTGTTCATAGACATAATAAACAACTTAGGCTCCATGGGACTGTGTTCACCATTTCAGAAGGCTCCCCATGGGTAGGGTTAAGTGGGCCCTGCAAAGGCTTAGAGCAGCCCAAAGGGAGTGGAGCACTCAAGACTCACAAAAGCCATACACTGAGCTTTCCTGGAGGATTTTTACCAATAAGGAAATAAAGATAGACAGGTTTCCCTGCTGGGCTGGTTTCTAAAGCTCAACTCCTTGATGCAGGTGCTTGTCCTGGCTCTCATAGAGACTGACATTACCTAAATAAACACACACACACACACACACACACCTACCTCCAAGTACCTCCTAGCTCCTCAAAGAGATTCTATTGTCTGGGGATAAAATGTTATATAAAGGCTCAGTGCAGCCCAATGGCGGAGGAGCACTCGAGACTCACAAAGCTTTACGCAGTCCTGCACAAGGCCTAGAAACATTAGAAATCTTGAGATGGATCGCTTGCAGCTTACCACTGGATCTACATACATACTGGTAGTCTCTCAGTCTACATAGTATAACTAGAAGGAGGAATAGCTGGTACCTTCACTCCTTCAAAACAGAGAACATACAACATTATGTGACTCCAACTGCTGATACAGTTGTATCCCTGGTGAGTTAAGGGTGTACTTGCAGGCTTTCATTGTTTTCAAAATCAATGGCTAACTAAGCATATCAAAGTTTCATTTTCAGACTTTGTTTTACATTATTATTTTACATTATATTATTTTACATGGATTTTCCTAATAAAAAAATCACATATCCCAGAAAATACTCCACATCTGTAGGTGGTCATCTTTCCCTTCCCTCACAGTCCTCGATCACACTGAATTATGATTGTTTAACCTCTCAATCTCCCACTGACAGGCCCCTGGGTGTTGTTTAGCTCCTGCTATTACAAATAATGCTGCAAAAAATAGTCTCCTGAATCATCACAAACTCTGGCAAAGGAGCTTTTATGATTGACAGATTAATAATTCTACTTATAGTTTGGCCAGATATCACCAAATTCTCCATTGTAAATGCTATAGCATTGTACATTCTGCTCAGGAACACATTTACAAGTCCCCACAGATTAGCCAACAGAGGTGATAGGCAAACTTTCGAAATTTTGTTATCTAATAGGTAATAGAGTTTCACTATAAGTGTAACTATTTTTCATGACTAAGTTTTAACTATTTTCAATTATTTACATACCATGTATATCAGTTTTCTCTCTGCTTTGTCTATGCACTGGCGTCTACGTAGTAACTTAAATATGCCTTCTCTATGGCCCTCTTCCATGGGATAGTCAAGTTTTACAGTTTCTATACTACTCTCACATTCAGATTTTCTCTTGCTGCCCCTCCTCTTCCCCTAGATTGCTTTCTTATGCCTTTATTCTTCATGCTGTCATTCAAGATTTGCCCCCCACAGTTAAATTTATTAATGTTCTCATTAGCACAACTTGAGTTTGAGCCGCAGTTAGAAAATTGTTCACACATGGTTTCTGCTGGTTGCATGCCAGGTTTCAATATGAACATGTAGATTTCTGATGTTTGGATTTCTTCTGGTGTATGCTGTGAAACATGCACAACTTTTATTCTTCTTCATGGTCATTCCCAGCTTCACGAATTGATGTTCACTGCCCTTGCTGTTGAGTTGACTGTACTGTTTTCTATATTTTCTGTGCAATTGGCTCCATGTTTTCCAACTGCATCGCTGCTACCTGCTAGAATTCTCCTCAAAGCTGCAAAATCTACTTGAAAAGATCAGTAAGGATTTCCATTTGTCAGGCTTTTCAGGTTTTTCTTGGATCTTCTTGTTTGTTAATTTTTTTAACTAAATTTTTATTTATAATTAATTTAACTGGTCCTAAAACAAACCTAACTGAAACAATGGTACTGAATAACCTGTCTAGGAGTATGCCTTCTGTTTTTGTAAACAGTTCTATGGCTACATATATTTGCAGGATGCTAAGGTTTTTTTAATGCTTGGGTATTTTCTATGAAGTTTTTGCCTAGGTTCTCTCATCTATGACTCACCCACCCATCTATTAATCTACCTACCATCCATCCATCCATCCATCCATCCATCCATCCACTTATTCAGCCAGCCAGCCAGCCAGCCAGCCATGCATATCATGACTACATTCCTACGTATATCAAAATAGCTCACACAAATTAACAATGCCTCCTACAAAATTAAGCATTCATTCATTAATGTAGGAAGAGTTACTACCGGGTTATATAATAGCCTCAAATATGTGAGATGCCAAGCCCTTGGATATAATAGGTTTCCTACTCAAACATAAGCAGTTTGTTTATTGAGTGTGTGAAATATTAGAAGACATTTTTCAACATCTCTTGGATAAAACAGGTTGATGAAAGACAAGCCTGAAAAAATAATACATCTATGGCCATCAAAAAACATCTTATGTTGATTTAAGTCTGTTTAATAGTAAAACAAACACAATGCCTGGCTGATGTGATTAGTTCATGTAGGAACTTACTTAAGACTACAACAGAAGAGGTTTCCTTAAAATCATTACATAATTCTATTCAGTCTGATGTGATTTGTATGGGAAAAGGCCTGAGCAAATGTGTGTCCCCTGGGCTCAAAGGAGCTTCTGGAATTGCATTAAAGCCTCCAAATTGCAAACATTCTTACTTGACAAAAAGGTGGCTACAATGAAGGTGGAAGTCTGGTTCCCCCAGTGCATTCAAGTAAGGACATTGAGAGGAGGAAGCTCGTGAGGTTAGAGCATTAACTTTTCAAGTGCACACAGCAGATCAGTACGTCTCAGCACAGCTATGCTCAGAGGCAGAAGTACATAATTACCAGGGGCACATATTCACTTATTTCCTTGAACTTTAAGATATAATTGGACTTTTGTAACTAAGGTAAATTTGACTTTTTCTTAGGCCATCAATAAGGGCTTGCTGTACCAATTAACTTAGACGACAGGCATTTTCATCAGTCTGAATGAGCTGATTTTCACTAACTGTAGATCTTACAAAAAACAAGCCTAAGACTGTTCTCAAATAAAATTCTACATTCTTGACAAAAAAAAAAAAAATGGACTTAAACTCCACGAAAATACAAATCATTAAGAATTTATTTGCCAAACTTAGTAGAAAGTAAGACTATTACAAAGACCAAAACTATTACAAAAACTATTATTACCAAACTATTACAAAACTACTATAAACTATTACAAAACTATTACAAAAACTATGTTTGTCTTACAAACATATTTTAAAAATTACCCAAAAGAATAGTCATTGTGATGAACATTTGACAAATGCTAACACAGCTTTTTCTTCCTTTATACCTCCCAGAAATCACCCATTCCAGCGTGGCTACAAATCTAGTGGCTCCCAAGTTTTGGCCATGAACAAAGTTGGAAGATAATTTTTGATCATAGGTCACTGTGCTTTGGGGTATGTTGTGCAGAAAGTCATGAAAAAAGGGAACAGTGGTGATGTAGCAAAATTGCTCTACCCTTAGAGAAAATTCAAAGATCTGGAGTGAGAAGTTTTGCCTGGCTGGCAGAAGCACCTGCTGGATTAAATACTCACGTTCAAGTCCCCTCCAGACGCTGACTTCGAGGGGTCCTCATCACTATCTGCACCCGACAGCCCAAGATGCTCAGCCTAGAACACAGACATGCACCCCACCATCAACTCCAGGGGAAAATAAACTCCAACAAGAGCAGGCATCCTTAGCAGCTATGAAGGCAAAACAAAAAAACACAAAACAAAACGAAACAAAACAATAGCACAGCCAAACTTGAAGGCAATGGAGGGTGCAGAGTCCATATGCACGTTCCTCCACTTTACAAACTGGAACACTGTTTTGAAACACCTCCTAACCAAAGCACACCCTCACTCAAAAGTCAACCAATGAATCTACAACTCAAGAGAAGAAACTTGTTTTTTCCTCTTTTTGTGTTCTTTCCCCAAAGCATTTCTTTATTTTAAAAAATATTCAATTTAGAAATAGTAGTGACTATAAACTGGCAAAAATAGAATAGCAAATCAACTGATTAACTAGGTCTTAAAGATTTCAAAGTTTTAATCTCTTTGTAGTTAATGGATTGAGTATACACAGAAACTATTTACTAAGCAGCTGATTCCATCTCTATCCATAAAAGGCGAACATTAATATACCATCAGCTACACAAATAGGTAGGGAGAGCTAATTGGAAAATTCAATTCCCTAGCCTCCTCATGAGAATCTAGGAACTTAACCCAAGAATTCGTACTTAAAATTAGATCTTAGGTTAACATTTAGGTATGTTTTTTAAAACAACTAGTTTGAGAGAATGACATGCATTAAACATTAAAATATTAAAGATTTGTCCTTACTTGCCTTAGCCAAAGTTATATCCCTTAATGGTACATACTTCATTAACATTTTTATGGGCATACACATGGACTCACTATATACACCTATGCATATTATTTCTTAAAGGGAACAAACTAGAATATAACTTCAATTTGCCCATTTTTTCACTGAGGCATGAGCTTGCCTGTCTGTCATCATGTCACAGGATTTTAAGAATCGTTTTAAGGTTACTTACTCAAAGTGCTTTTATAGATCAAGAAATTGAAAGTCACACTTTGCTAAGCACTGTACAATGTGAATGGATGATTAACATCAAGGACTTAGACAGGCGTTCATTCTAGCATTTACTAGTACTATAACTGACTAAATTACAAAGATGTGAGCTGCTCGACCATACTGATGTACAATGATGATCTTCCCTCTCAGGTTTCTAGGGACACTAGGTAAGGATGCATTCAGCATGCAAAAAATCTCAAATTATAGCAAGGATAGAAGCAAAGAGCTAGGAAGCATATGCAACACACACACACACACACACACACACACACACACACACACACACACA
>NW_021604569.1:16450282-16518277 GCF_004785775.1 Grammomys surdaster | reverse complement strand
ACACACACACACACACACACACACACACACACACACACACACACACACTGAGCAACCCAGTAGAGACAAGGCTGAGTAAGCAACTGGATGATGTCTAGAGCAGAAATATATTTAAATAAAACAGTAATAAATGAAAGATGAGGTATATAAAAAGTGATAAATGAACTTAGAAGTCAAAAGCACAAAAGACAAGCTAGATATTCTTATAATGAATAGGGCAGATTGTGTATCACCAGTGACTCTTTCCCTGACAGGTCCTGGGTTCCTGGTGTTTGCCCTTCCCACTGTCAAAAGTTTGAGGGTCTCTACAGTTGAGTCTCCAGTGGAGAGATGAGGATACCAACCTACCTTCAAAATTTTTGACCCAGAATTGTTCCTGTCTAAAAAAATGCAGGGACAAAAGTGGAGCAGAGATTAAAGGAAAGGTCATCCAGTGACTGGCCCAACTTGGGATCTATTCCATGAGGCAGCCACCAAACCCTGACACTATTACTGATACTGTGCTATGCGTGCAGATAGGAGTCTAGCATGGCTGTCCTCTGAGAGTCTCTACCAGTAGCTGACTAAGACAGTTGAAGATACAGCTAACTACTGAACTAAGGTAAGGGACCCCTATGGAAGAGTTAGGAGAAGGATTGAAGAATCTAAAGGGGATGGCAACCCTATATGAAGAACAAGTGTCAACTAACTCAGACCCCTGGGAACTCCCAGAGACTAAGCCACCAACCAAAGAGCATACATAAGCTGGTCTGTGGCCCCTAGCACATTTGTAGCACAGGACTGCCTTTTCTGGCCTTAGTGGAAGAGGATGTGCCTATATCTGTAGAGACTTGATGCCCCAGGGAAGGGGGATGTGAGAAGGATTAGGGGATGTGTTGGTGGGGGAGCACCCTCTCAGAGGCAAAGGGGAGGAGGGATGGGGTGAAGAACTCTTGGAGGAGGGACTAGGAAGGGGGCTAACATTTGGAATGTAAATAAATAACAAAATTAAAATTAAAGAAATTAGAGGCTCTCTAAACCCCAAGCTTTCACAGTTGCTTTACTAGCTAAACCAAATGTTCCCCTAGCCTTATATCTTGCTTTATCTGCTGGGGATTGCATCTCAGTGAGGGAGTTGCAGAATCAGCTAGATCTAAGGTGAGGGATAGGGAATTAAGGTTTTATTATGAACTGGTAACCAAGGGGACGGCAGAAAAC
Organism: Grammomys surdaster; assembly: GCF_004785775.1. Lineage (NCBI taxonomy): Eukaryota > Metazoa > Chordata > Mammalia > Rodentia > Muridae > Grammomys > Grammomys surdaster. The sequence continues at coordinate 16,517,080 of NW_021604569.1, read as the reverse complement.
ACAGTCCCAGCAAGTTCATCTAAACAATACCAGGAACAAAAACACAATTAAGAGCCCTGAAGAATTCTGTTCTTTAATTTCATTTATACTTGACATGAAAGGAAGAGGCCAGGAAAGGAAGGGGAAGAACAGGAGGGGGGTGGTGAGCTACTTAAGAATAAAAAGATCTCACTAATGAGACATACCCTGAGCACAAATTTTCAAAGAACACAGACAAACAGGATAAAGAGCACAAATATATATAATTACATACCTCATCCTTCACAAAGCAGAATGAGAAAACCATTACAAGGTTTCAGGAGGAAGAGAGAACAGGCTGTGCAAGCTTTAATGATATGAGAGTTTGGCTGTTCGGTGTCTGGAAATTCATGTAGCAATCTAGTAGAAGGTGCTGGTTGCCACCACAGTTGGGCAGAGCTTGGTATAGCTCAAGGACACCGGGCAAAGCACCTTAGGTTTTAGCACCATCACCACCAGCAAGCACAGGGTAAATCATAATACTAAGACTGCAGGTTCAGAAGGAAAGAGCCGATGTCTATATAGCACAGAGATGCAAGTCTACGAAGCTGAGCTGAGAGGTCTCCTCACCTCACAGATGGAAAGCCTGTTCCAACTCAGAGAGTGATGTTGATGTCAATTATTTATATTGGTCTTTTCTTTGTAAATATGATGCATGTGTGGTATTTGTGTGTCTCACATACACATGTGTCTGGCTTTCTACAAGTAGCTGGGAATCTAAACTCAGTTTTTTATGTTTGCAAAGCAAACACTCTCACTCACTGTGCTGTTACTTTAGCCTCAGCTTTGTATTTTTGAGCCATACTTATTATCAAGGAACAGATATCAAGGAACAGATAAGTAAAATACACTTATTAAAAGAATACAATAGCGTTATTGTGTTCTTTGCCAGATAATTAAAAGGTATTTATGATTTTGAGGCTCTTATAACTGAATAGAAAAATAAAGCTCTTCATTTTAGCTCTTTGTCCTATGACTTTAACTTATTATATAATATTGCATTTTTATTATGAATATAAAGACTTATTGAGCAAAGGATAACAAGATAAAAAACAATTATAATGCTCTGTGATTTTCAATCATGTTAAAAAGGTTTAAAAAAAATTTAAAAACTACAGAAAATGGGGCAGTTCGAGAACAGATACAAATCGTCTTTATTTCAACCCCTTTGAACTTCCTACTTTAAGCTGGAAAGCTGGAATCATTTGCATGGACACTGACCATGATATTTAAACTTAATAATGCAAGATTCACTCATTCACATCCCCAAGAGCTGTGTGCTGAGTTTCACAGCATGCCATCTGAATGTGAGCACTCAGCAGGATATGGCTGAGGAGTGAGTCCAGAGGCTTTCTGCTCTACCAGTGAGTAAACACGTTCACTTAAATGACTGCCTTAAGCCTCTAGGGAAGACTCAGTATCACTAAATAGAATTATTTTTAAAACTCCCGAGACAGGTGCAGTAGAAATATTGTGAGAAACTCCTTCATATCCCACAGACTCAATTGCATGTGACTTACCTTACTGTTGCTCCTTTTATTAACTTTGAAAAATCCAAGAAATTTTCTCTTCTCTTTATCTGTTTCATCATTGCCAAGTGACGATTTCCTGAACATTTCTGGAGGGAAAAAAAAAAGTAGTGCTGTTATTTTTCAGCATTTGAAACATGAGATTAAGTACTTCACTTGTTAAAACCTTAACTGAATCCTTTAATCTGTTAGTTCTAAGAAGAAAATCATCACGATTTCCTTCAAAGCCTTCCGTGCTACCTCAAAGCCCTCCCGTCCACAGGAAATCAGATGAAGTTCTTATACAGGTTTTTAACGACTAAAGCAGCATTTTCTCTGAGAGTGGCTTTGTCCTTGTGGAAGATGAAAAGAGCTGAATCAATGGATGCTCAATAGCAATGCTTTTCAAGAGAAGCCTCATGCAAACTGTGTTGTTTTACATTTGCCAATAGCTGTATTAATGATAGATAGGTAAACTTCAATTATATTTTTATCTTGTCAAAAATAATTAAAATATTATCATTATACTACAGCCCATATGAATGTGACTGATGTTTACTGATTCTGCAAAGGCAGAGTTCACTTGTGGCTGGCAGTGCTTCTCCGTTTGGAGTACTTGAACATTTGGACCACTTAAAGTTCGAAATGCAACAGATGCCTGCTGCTGCCCAATCAAACAGCATTGCTCCAAGGGCTGTGACATCTGTGCAAAAACCATCTGCCTTAGGGGGTATAAGTAAGGTAAAAACGCCAATTAAATCATGAAGACCCTGTTCTTTATCAGAACATGGGGAAACAGTGAAAGAAACTTGGTTACTGTTTGAACCAGGTCTCCAGAGGTTCTGTTCATCATTTTTTTTCTTTCTTCTATATTTAATTAAAAATGTGATTTATTTTGGTTTATGTGTATGAGTGTTTCCCTGTAATACATGCCTGTGTACTATGTGCATGCCTGATGTCCACAGAGGCCCAAAGAGAACATCCAATCCTAACAACTGGAGGTACAGATGTTTGGGAGCAGTGTATATGATTTGGGAACCAAACCCAGATCCTCTGAAAGAATAGTAAGTGTCCTTAGCCACTCAGTTGTCTTCATTCCTGTCCCAGAACATTTCCTTTTTAGGAATATATTCTCCTACTTGCCTCTTCTGGGCTTTCATTCACCCTGCCCTTCTCTTCCAACACATAAAGATACGAGTGAATCAAGAAAAACAAACAAAAACAAAAGACAGGTATTTGTAAAGGGTAGAAAGATCAATTTTCCCAGATCAAACAGCAGGACAGGCAGACCTCTAGAACACTGATGGAAGTATTCCCTTGTGGAATTTGACAAACTGTCATGAGCATATTAACCCAAATCCAGCAAACATCCATTAATGTTTTAGTCTAGTGTTGTGTGGTTTCATATCTAAGTTAAAGAAGAACATAAAAGTCAATGCATTTAAAAATATGTACGAAACGCACTCTCTACTCAACAAAACCAAAGCCAGGCCTGGTGGTTCTTAAACCATCCTAGAGGAAGCAAAGCTTTTGTCCTATTTGGGCAGGCCAGGGCACTTAATGACATGCAAGAGGCTTAGCTAAGGAGATTAGTGGGCTCTTATTCACACAACAACCAAACCGAAGGACTTACTTACATGATGCAGCTGTACAGATATACATGCACATACATAATTATAAGTTAATCACATCAAACCCCTTACTCAGTGTAGAATTAGGAAGAAAAAAAATCTTACACCACAGAATAATATCATATCCAAAATATGGCATGTATCAACATGTCTATTTCTAGTTTATATTAGTTTTGCAATTGAATGGTATATGACTAGAATATATTAAAATTAATAACACTGTAAAAACTCATAGATAAACAAGAAAGAAAATATGTTACTATCACACAGGCAGTACTACAGTACCCGTGAAAATGATAAATTGAAAGCAAGCTGAATCTTTTGTTTCTCTCCCTTAATTGAAAGTGACTGGTCACAGGACTCAGGCCACCTCATAAAGAAGAGTTATGATGACCCTGGCACCAGAACCATGCTGTTTGGAAAGGGGGCTTCTCCTGCTATTCTCTAACAACTGTATAGTGCAGTAGGGCCTCATATTTCACTGCCCCAACCTAGACCTCAAGCTGATAATATATTTTTAAAGGCTTTGCCTATGGATTGATCAAAGACATCTAAGAGGTTCCTGATACTAGACAAACACTATAGAAAGATGACAGCAAAGGAAGAGGAATCTCTCACTGGCATCAGGCTAAAAGTCTCCATAGATGGCTAAGCTGTTGCACCAGGGCAGTAAGCTGTAGACACATAGATTTCCCTGGAGAGCATGTGCTTTATGATGAACGATCATGAATGTGAGCTTATTTTCAAGGCTCACATTTAATCTTCAAGAAAGCACTTCCTGTTTGGACTCATGAAAGTGATGGAGATGATGATGAAGGTAAGTTGGGTGACAGCGGGGATGGAGAAGGTGGAAGTCCAAAGCAGCTGTTGGTCTAGATGGGAAAGTGGAAACTGGGCAGTTCCATGGCCACTGAACAAGTCTCTGGAAGATAACAGGTGGGACCTCCCACATGGTCCAAGTGGGCATTAGCATCATATCTTATCTCTAAGGTACAGTCACCATCACTAGACTCTAGACTTGTGAGTAAGGGAAGCAGTAGTAAAGCTCCCTTCTCCTCAGCCCCAGTCTGCCCAAATCCCCAAGCATAATCTCCTAGGATGGCTACAGTGGTCATTTACGTGTGTGTCCTGTTCAGGACAATTGTGCTCCTTAAGGGAGAACGCGTGTGTGAAAAATTCTGTTGCTGAGGCAGGTTGACTATGGGCTGGTAAATGGGGCCTCTCAGCCCCAGCACTCAGACAATCCACAGCAGGCTGGGATCCATGCAAATGCTACATTTTCTTTCATTAATTTAAAAAACAAAAAACAAATTTGCTATCACATACTCTAGCAAAAATAACAAACCTTCTGTCAAATATAAAAACTCATAGGAATATTAGACTTTTAGTGTGTGTGTATATATATATATATATATATATATATATATATATATATATATATGTTTATATGGGTATGTGGAAAGTCTAAAAGACTCATTAAAATCACAATTCACATGTGTATATGTTTATATGTATATGCTTCTGCAAATTTGTAAAAATAAAAGCAGGTAAATATATGTTGCTGCCTCTTCATAAATATGTGTATGCACATGTATATAACATGTATATAACAGACAACTTATAAATAAGGGTGTCAAATTTGAACTAATCCTTTGCATCCCTATATTTCTATGATACATAGGGGTCAATTTCAATCCAAACTGGTGGATACTCTATTAGGTAGGAAGCACAAAAGAAAGAATAAAAGACAAGTTGAGGCAATAGGAACTAGAGTTATTTCTGTATACATCACTTTCACCTGAAATTCTGAGCTACAGAATTTCTGTCTTCAACATTCTCAGCCATTTCCATGAGTTAAAGTCACAGGAAATTCTCACACAAAGTAATTCTTGTCTTAAAAAAAAAAACAAGACAAAACAAAAAAAACCAGGGAACTAAAAACTGAAATCATAACCTCAAATCAACCCAGCAAGCCCCCTCCCTTCCCCAAAGTGCCTCGAGCCAAACTCAGTTCCTTTGAGGTCTGACAGACAGACACATCACCTCCGTGCACCCTCCCATCTGGAGCCATGCAGAGTGCAGCCTGTGAGCTCACTGTACCTTGCCAGCTCAGGGAAGGCTCAGACTGCGTTTTGGTCAGAAGAACTGGAAAAGGCAGATGATGAGAAAATGAGAACAGCTTGGAGGTCTTCAGCAGCCCAAATCAAAGATCTAACTACTCCCTCAGCCTCAAGTGTGGGTTACACCACCCACAAAAGAGACAAAGGCATATGCAGAGCTGGCCTGTACCTCCAGGCATGGGCTCTTAGTCCCAGCAACAGGCTGCTATGCCTGCTGTGAGCACAGGGGGCAGCAGAGCCTTGGAATTCTTCAAGCTGCTCTTCAGTGTCCAGACAGCAGAGGCACAGTAACCTCTAGTGGCCATCTCCCCTTTCTCCATCAGCTGCAGGGATGAGCAAAAGAAGGCTACCTCCTGCCCGCTAGCCCTTTGCAAAGGCACCCCATACACGCTCTAGAAGTTCTGCTGGTCAACTTCAGAAGAGAGAAAGGTTGTCCAGGACACCCTCTGGAAAATTCTTTCTTCTTAGATGTTTAGTAGTCAGCACGATGAGGTACAGACATGTGGCAGGATGGTTGGTAACCAAGGTTACCAAAAGAGGCATGTTATAGGTAAAAGGCATACAGCTTGCCTTGCGTTTGGAGGCCTGCCCACCATGGGGCAGGGAAATAGATTGTCACGGCAGTGGACAGTGAGTAGTGTACTCAGGGTATTTGGAGTAGCTAGTTCCAGGAAAGAGCAGAAATGCTAATTGGCTGCATTTTGTGTTCAGAAGTGCTCAATGCCAGTAGATTGTAAAAGCTATGCTAGCCCTGCTGAAGGCTTCAACTTTCATGTCTCTAATAACTGGGAGCAGTGGGGTTTCTCCTGAGGGTCAGGCTTGTATGGCTTCTCCAGGAAGCAGTTTGACTTCTGTTCTTTAAGCTATGTCCAAGCACGGTGTGTAACAGAGGCCTCTGTGTGCAAGCCTTTCACTGATTTCTAAACATAGGACAGGTTTTTTTTTTTTCTTTTGCCTTCCCTTTCCTTCCTCTTTGTAGAAGAGATTTTCTTTTCCTTTTGTATTTTTTTCCTCTAAAATATCCCATAATCCAAATTTAAGCATAACCAGACAAACACACTCATAGCAACTGGGTCTGTGCCACTGATGCTGGGAGTCCTGTCTGTGCGTTTAAGAGATGCTGGTTGGGAGATCAGGTATGAGGCCCTGCGTTTACTCTTAAGTACTACAGCATCAGCAGCAATAAACTTAACCAGATGTAATACTCTGTAAGAGCACTCTTTTCAGGAGGCTATTCCATTTATCTTACACTACCTTTCTTCTATGACAGGTGAGAGGATGAATACAGAATCCCCAGGAAAGGTAAAATATGGTCTCGACCCATAGGAGACAGCATGACCACTGTTTTCACAATATATTTGCTAATAAGGAAAAACACATTTTTAGAAGAAATTATCTAAAGAGCTGCATCTTAAAGGCTAGAGAAGAGCAACTACATATCTTTAAAAGTTCAATTGATCTGGAGAATAAATAACAAGTAACAGAGATAGCTGTCATGTTAGTCTGCCCAGTTTTGTGAGGGTCCCCTGCAGGTAGTCATGGCTGCTCTGAGTTCATGATAGCAACAGCTACGTCACAAGGACAGAGTTCCACAGCACACCTGAAAATCCATCTTAAAGCTATAAAATCAAGGACTATCAATTATGTTTTTGTCTAATAGTTAACTAAAAATCAAAACCATTATGCCAATCAGAAAAATGTAAATACATGATATACTGCCCTGTAGCAACATTACACAGGGGCCACCACTCGACTATGCTAATGATTGTGCTGCATAGCACCAGCAGTAAACTAGTATAGAATTTGTCTGCAGGACTGATCACAGGAGTCAGAATTGGTTGCTTTGAGAGGTCAATGTGCTTCTGGAAAGTGATCCTAGATTCAAGCAGTGGCCAAAGCCTGAGAGCAAAGACAACAGAAGCAAAACTCACACAATGTTCTAAGTAGTCTCTGAGCAGGGACAGCAAAAGGTGTACTTGTTCCTCGCTGTTTTTATTTGCTTTTACTTCTTAGAGCTCAGAGGAAGACAGAAGGCCAAAGGGATTTGCAGATGTAGGGGGAAAGAGGCATACTTAGCACTGTAGGATTTGACAACAACCTATATTCTTCTTTTGCCTATTTCATCACTGGAGAAAATCCCAGGTGCCTGAAGCTTCCCATATCTATCTCTAGATAGTGTTCCTGACAGCTACAGGGAAAGAATACAGGTTTGTGTGTATATCTTTTGTCCCAGTCACTACATATCAGGGCATGTGCAATGTGGCCACATCAGAGTATGTATAATGTGGCAAGTCTCACCTCTTCTGTTGTCCCAGGCATACAGCTCCTTGATCCCTAGTTCATTCAGGGACTTGGACAGCTCCAGCTCTTCCCCAGCAGCATTGTCCCTGAGCAAAACCACATGATCTGGGCTGACCTCACACTTCGCACAGATGACCGGCAGAATATTCTGCAGTGGCACCTCAGGGCTCACCCGCACGACAGCTTTCTGTGTTCTCAGGTAGTTCACTACCAGACGTACTGATTTCTGAAATAACACATCAGACATACAAATTCTATGAGTGCATCTTCCTGCAATTGCTTTAAATTCTGTTTTAATTCTAGGATTGAGTATGGTAGGACCTCAAATTTCCAGGACCCAGTCCCTGATCTTTTTTCCACAAAGTTCACAAAGTTGGTGGGTTCTGGAAAGAATAGCATAATGAATACTGGAAAAGAAATGTATAAAATATTAGATGTTTGCTAGGTCTCTCGTATTAATTGGCAACTGCTAAGTAACAAGGAGAAACTGACATAAGTGAGATATCTAAATTTAAATTCTGTGAGTGTTCAGTCTTTCACAGATTCTGGTTAGACTTGAACACAAATCATTTATATATTTTCCCCCAAAAGAACGGTGTTTGTGATAGGAATAGTTTTAAGAATAAGTTTTGTAACACAAAAAATGCTGAAGAGGCCAAAATATCACATACAAATGTGAATATATATGCTTATAAAGACATTATATATAAATACATATAAGGCATATATAGACTTATGTGTGAATACAGATATATGCATATATACATTCATGCACTATATTTTTTATATTAAGCCAGAAATGCATTTAATTTTTCTCAAATACCAGTCATGATAATCAGAAAGAATTTGCTGATTATAAGTATCTATAGTGACTCTTAGTGGCCCATCAAAACCTTGTAGGAGTCAAAGCTTCATGCAGACTACTCCAATTTACCCTCACTGTTTCCCACAGGGTACAAAGACCTTGCAAAGGTCAAGGTAGCATGTGTGAAGAGTGACAGATGAATGCCATGGTCCCCTTGGATTCTGAGAAGCAGGCTTAGTGGACTTAATGAGATGGAATTTAGAAGAAATATGGGGCACTGCTCCCACCAGGGATTCTGCAAGAGGAACTATGTACAAAACTTCGCTTAATCTCCCTGGAGTTCAGGCAGTTAAGAGACGCCACAGGATGTGAAGAGGTCCCTTCTCCATGAAACACTGGTTATGTTTGAAGTGCAATTGAGGTTCTCCTACAGACTTAGGATGGAAAGGAACCAATTACATGTTACTAATCACTGAAAACTAGAAATTCATAGGAAACAAATTACTGCCAGTTTTCAAAGCAAGTTTTGAGCATATCTTTCAAGAATCTGATCTGGCTAGTACTTAACTAGCCTTAACTAGAGCCTTAAGTCCATGCTCAAAAACATTACAAAGCCATGTAAGAATTTGGAATTAATTTTACTTGATCATTTATGGCTCTAATAAAATGACAACTAAGACAGTCCCTGGTTGTAACAGTATAAATATTCCTGAAAATATTTTTTTAAGGATTTAAACAATATTTTGATCATATTCTTTCCTCTTCCCCAACTTCTCACAGCTTCTTCCCACTTCTTATTTCCTACTCAACTTCATATTTCCCCTCCCCTCTTTCAGAACCAAAAGAAAACAAAGAGCAAGAGTCAAAAATCAAAACAATTTTTTTCTAATGGGCCTATCTCCTCTATCTCCCCTCTCTCTCTCTCTGTAAATTCTTTTACACAGCTGTGCTTCCTGAAGCCATACATGTCAAGAAAGCAGTCAACAGTTAATAAGTAAAACTCAATAAACCCAAGAAATCTATTTCTTGATTATATTAGCTAGATTCCAATATAACTACACAGGACCTGTGACTATCATTTGGTAAAATGAAGATTTAGGAACATTTACATCCTCAAGAAGGTTCTGATGGTTAGCTTGTCCTACAACAATTCTATTTGTATAATATAGAAAGGACCAGTATTACAACAATAAACACTAGTAAATTTGGAAAGTTCTATCTCCTGCAAGCAAACCCAGTTAGTACCTGGTATAATAGTATCAGTTATACTTGGTATAAAAGAAGAAACCTCAATAGAGAGCTGTGTGTTTGGTACTCAAAGAGCACCACTGGCCTCTCTAGCAGTCCTGCACATTCATATACAAATATACATCTCTGTATGTTCTTAGATACTACATAAGCACCACTGACCTCAGGAGCCTTAGTTAGACCAGGCTTAACTTTTTCTTCAGGGACTTTTTCTTTTAGAAATACAGTATGTACATTCAAGGACCCAATCAACGTATTTGGCTTAAAACTCAAAGGCTGTTGGGTCTCAGAAGACCAGATCTCTAGGACATGGTGAGAAGGATTCAGGTGGTTCTGAAGGCAGAGTTCAACCAGTAGGTCCATCATTGCATGGCTGAAAAGGAGAAAACAAATCACAGTTATCAAGACTGTCTGTAGGTTCCCTTCTGTCTGTCTGAATAAGGCTGAACAAATGGTCACATGGCTGGATAAGAACGACTAGACTTGTGTAAAAAAGAAGACGGGAAGAAGGAGAGGAGGAGGACAGTAGTAGCAATTTTAAAACTTTTAAGTTCTTATGCATAATTCCATGATGGCATGTTAACCATTTCAGTGCTAACAGTCCATTTTAATAACCCATCAAAATCATAATACATAAAAATAAGAGTTACATTTCTAGTTAGATCCATGGATCTGCTAAGTTAACTAACTTCTATAAGCAAAAGCTATACAGCCTATGGTTCCATGGCACGAATTTTCTCATTATTTGTAAGTGTAAAGAATAAAAAAAAACCCTCTACATTTTAAATTGAAAAAATTGATAGGCACTTTGATGAACAATGAGCCAACAAATTAGATATTACTTAGCAAAAACCGACAGATTCTACCAAGACCAAATCAATGAGAAAGGAGAATCTTGAACATAACAATAACAAATAAAGAGACTGAATCAGTAATTAAGCCCCACCTAAAAGGAAAATCTAAAACTAAAGGCTATGACCAAAAATTATACTGAATATCCAAAGGATACCACAACAATGCTTCTTAAACTCAACAACAGCAACAAAGACTGAGCACCTCCAAACTATAAAATCAGCAAAACAGAGGCTGCCATCCACAACAAACAGGAATGAAAACAAAAATCCTCAATAAAACTATTAATGCAATTCAACAGCATAGTAAAAAAGATTATACCCATGAACAAGTAGAATCTATTCCTGGAATTCAAGCCTGGTTCAATATAAGCATGCAAGTCAATAAATAATGTGATATATCATACTGGCAATATGAACCATAAAAACACACATATACATCTTGATTAGTACTGAAAATATCTCATAAAATTGAATATCTATTCATGAGTTTAAAATATCTTGGCATGATGGATATTTAAAACCTGACTGCAATGCAATAAAAATCCTACACACACACACACACACACACACGCACACACACACACACACACACACACACACACACACACAGAGAGAGAGAGAGAGAGAGAGAGAGAGAGAGAGAGAGAGAGAGAGAAAAAAAAGAGAGAGAGAGAGAGAGAGAGAGAGAGAGAGAGAGAGAGAAAATGTTAAGAAAACAAAGGAGAATTTATAAAGCTTAATTTAGAAAATATAACAGATCTCTTACTTGGGTACTGTGTTACTAGGTCATTTATTTGAAAAGCTATAAAATAAATAAAGTCTAGTCTCTGCTCAGAAAAAACAATCACAGCAATGAGTAGTTGCCTTTGTCCCTCCCTCCTTCCCATTGAGCAAATCCAATGCCAAAAGAATCCCCCAAATGCCCTATTTCTCACTTATTGTAACTAAACAATATCTAGATCATTCAGATTACTCCAAAGAAACACTCACTATTATCTCCAGGACAATGCTTACCATATCTTCTGTGTAAGAGGACATTAACAGCATGTAGCAACCAGTACAACAATATTCCCATGAACCTGGTACCCTGCCTCCCTAGGACACTGGGTACGAGGGACCAAAACACAGTCAACATTCACTTAGAGACTAAAGCATGAGCAGGAGAAACCCTGCAGTGAATTCTAATTCTTCTAGCTTGGATATACACTCACCTTTCTCTCAACACAGAACTTAAAAGTAAAAGGAGAGCACTCACTGACATGCATCATGTACCACAGCAAAACCTTCTGCACAAAGAAATGTCTTAGAAGAGTGGTAAAACAATATTGGATTTTATGTGCTAGTATTGTATTGAAGTTTCTTTTTCATACTTTTTCATTTTGGATGACAGCCTATGATTTACTGATATTGTAGTTGGAGATGTAAATTCTTTTGTTGCTGTTGTTGAAGAGTTTAAGAAGCATTCTTTGAATACTTGGTATAATTTTCTATTCAAAAATTATTGCATTTATTTTATGTATTCATTTATTTTATGCATATATAAAATAACATAAAACAATGCATTTGGATCCAGGTCTTCATTCTTGATGATGCTTCATTGTCTCTCTGGTAGCCTAGAACTACTATACATCACCCTTTGTTCCAATATGATCAATGAGAACAGTCATTTTGGGGTTTCTACAAGCTGATGGTTCTGGACTCAAGGTATACCCAGGTTTCTGGATACTGATTCCAGCTTGTCTCCATTAACCTCTCTGAGGAATCCATTTCAACTACATAAATGTATGAATATAAACTTTAAAAAAACCCACATAGCTCCTGACTACTACCATCCAAACATTAAGGTCCGAAACACAGTTCTTTGTCCATTGCAGAGAACATACCCTCTTGCCTTAGCAGAAGCCAGTACATGCAACTATGTATTGACAGGATTCATCAATTAGACCAATGTATATAACTAGGTGTTCAAATCTCAACTTTAGATGTCAAATGATATTTCGAAATCAGCTGACCCAATCCCTATGTAATACTGTCTGTCCTCTGTCCAGCCAAGTCACCAAGGAAAAGATGTAGTTCTCTTAGAAAATGTCTTTCTAAGAAAGTTGCAGTTACATTTCAACATTCAAGGGTGAAAACAGTTATCAACAACCAATAACCTACCTACTCCAACTTATTATTAAGCAGAGGGAGAGAGGAGAGGCACAGAAACAAACAGAGCAAACCCCAAAACTCCGAAGACTATAGAACACGATAAACTAGCCATGGGTCACCATGCATCTTGCATTATGCAAAGAGCACAGTCATGAATTCAGCCTTGAAAATCAAATATGTCCACATAACCTTCCTGGTGGCTAGAACCTACACTCAGCTCAGCTCAGTCAATATGGAAAGGTAAGGAAGTTGGGGCAGATAGCTCCTCATAAGCTCCTTTAGTACCCCTAGCTGGTCCAGATTGCCATAACCATCCTTTACTGTGAGAGCCCTGGTAGAGCTGTCTCCTGAGGACTGAATTGGGAACTCTAATGAAAACCTGGGTCCATGAAAGAAAACACAGGACACTGTTTCAATTTATTCCACATCACGAGTGGGTTGACACTTCATTTAAAAGAGGATTCTCACTGGTATGACTAGTCATGACTTTGTCACTATACATTCCACAGGAGCCAGTGTGAAACAAAGTGTAAGAGGACCAGGTCTTTTCCAGTTTGTAACACACCTGTTAAAATGCTATTGGATGGCAGTTGGAAAACAAACAAACAAACAAAAAAAAAACCCCTCTAAGAAGCATCTCATAAAACTTCTTTGGTACTCCTGGAGAAACTTATCCAGAAAGGGAAAGACAACCATCTGCATATTGACAATGCCAAAGAATGAACAAAAGCACTACAATCCCCATGGGGTTTTATTACAGATCTAGCAGATCCCAACTTGCCTTTTGTTGTCTATGAACAAAGAACTGATGACTTTATTAATTGGGTGTTATGTATATGCCTCCACATGGTCTTAGTAGGTCACTGTGTCACAGAGCCAGAGAGAATTGTTGAAAGACTAGCAAAGCTTGGCCACTCCCCATCGTTCTCACCACCTGCTGAGTCTGGCCTCCTTTCACCATGATCTCCTAGAGAAGTCCTGGCCTCTGGTCCACAGCTTTCCTGACAGCATCCTCTGACCAAGAACTAGTAGTGTCTTTCCTGTGGCGGTGTTCTATTAGAGGAAACTCACATAGCCTGTGTGAGATCCTACGATCGCTATGCATGGCCTCTCTGAGCCAGGAAAACTGGATGCATTGCTTTGTGCCTCGGTTTCCTCACTGTGGGACAATAGGATAGAGCCCAGCTTAGAGAGTTGCTGGAGACTTCTATGAATTAATAGCTTCAAGATACTAAACAGTGTCAGCCCAATAGCAGGCACTATGTCACTGCTTGCTAAGTACATGACACTTCACTGCTCTTTTCCATGTGAATTTCAAACAGCTTTGGCAGAGGATCACGATCTGTATTTGACTGAATGCCACACCACCCTGCTCTCAGCAAGTGACATCAGACCCTTAAATTGTAAAATATTTTCCCCCATCTCCAAGGAATGAAAAAACTCAGCAATCAGACATATTCAGAATGTCAAAGGCAGGGTCAGGCATGTTAGAAAGTTATAAAATGCTAGAGATGGCCCCAGTGATGGCGCCATAAGACCCAGGAACCTGGATAAAATATGCAAATATTCCTCTGTAGCACTTGTGTATCTAACCACCATTAATGTGAAATCACAAGCTTAACAGAAGAAAAAATATTACAGTTAAAACGGGGGAGTGACCACCCCAAAAACAAGCAAGCTGAGCTAGAGGGCTCACCTAAAACTTACCTTAAAAATTAACTTAAAATTTCTTTTAATTTTTTCTCCCATTTATCATCCATGGCTTTTTTTTTCCAGCTGCTTTGCCCTTTGCTGCACAGTGTCTTTTAACATTCATAACACAGAGATGAGACTGTTTCTGGGTACTTGTTATAAACTCTAACTTTAAATTTGAAACGTGAGTAGAACTTTTAATAAACTTCTTTCTCTTAAAAGAATGTTGGTTTCTAAATGTATACAAAGTTCAAAAAATGGTTTTGCCTAAGTCAGTGACTTCAGTAAGAATAGTAAGAAACTGGTCTTCTGCCTTATATGGCTATTTTCATAGTCCTACTGAGGAACAGGAAATGAAGGGTCTGTATCACCACTGTAGATATGCTGGTGTCAGAGAGGCCACAAATGAACAACTCTCCTGGAACAGAAGGGATTTCTCTATAGATCAAAGCTTGCTGTTATGCCATACCCTCAGATGCACAGGATAGATAGAAAGGTACTTAAGACACTAGGTCTCATGTGGGAAGAATGAGGAGACCTCTTTGTAGACTATGTATACTACAGTCTCCTTCCTTATGGCATAGGGCCAGTAAGAGCCCAGAATCACTCTCAGGACAGATTGCTATTCGAAGGGCAGAGCCACAAGCGTGCTGTGAGCCGAGAAATTCTCTTTGGGGCTTGTGGAAACACAGTTTGATGGACCTCACCCGTGGTTCTAATTCAGCCAGGCTTGGGTGGGGCTGCAAAATCTATACTGCTTACAAGTTCCCTTGTGCTGTCAATGCTACCAGTGTAGGGGCTCATCTTTAGAATGTCTTGATACTAAATATCAAGACATACACATTTGGAACCTTTGTTGACTGTGTGGATCACTGGGTGCTAGGTATGAAAACTGCTTTCACAGATATATCACAATTTTAAAACAAACAATTTGTATGCATGGCCACATCTTAAGTGTTCCAGTGTGTCCTAGTTTCTTGTATGGACCAAGGCCAGCATGTGGCCCTAAGCAATGGGTGAAGCATACAAAGAGGTCAATGCAGATCCTGAGAGAAAATCCTGTCTGACCGGTTTGTGTGGCATCTAACAGGCAAGGCAACATGCAGTCAAGGTCCTTGGCAGACAGTCTGTACTGAGGATCTTCACCAGAGAACATGTGCAAAATACCAAGTCAAGAACAAGATGGGGGACCAGAAATAGATCCATAGACAAGGGGGTCTGGCAGCCAGATGCAAGACTTGAGATTTCAGCTGAAATCTCAAGTGAGAATCCAGTTTCAAGAGAGCCTAGGTCCTGGTTAACAAAGGCTAGAGCTAGAAGAATGGAGTAAAATGCCAGAGACGAGATTAGTCAAGGCCATGCATCTGTTGCCTGTCTATAAATGGTCTAACTGTTGGGTTAGAGAGAGGTGCAGGCTGCTAACTAAAGAAGCCTGCCCTCTTAAAGCAACTGAACTCTAAAGCCACCTGAAAGGAACATTGGTTGGAATCTTTGATCTGAAGAGAGGAGATAAGCTTAACCTGGGAATCCAGAAAAATCTGGTGTTTGTCCTATCCAATAATGACAACATATGATGTGAATTACCTGAGCAGATGTGGACATGTTCTGCCCTGAAGGTATCCCTTTTCTGACCACAGTAACTCTGGCCCTTTTTAAACTCTGTCCTCATTGTCTTTCACCTGTGTCTTAGAGGTTACCTTTCTTCAGAGTCTACAGAAGTGAATCTCAATCTTCCTAATGTTTCCATCAGTTTCTTGAGTGGTGACCCCCCCAACCATAAAATTATTTTTGTTGCTACTTCCTAATTTCATTTGGCTACTGTTAGAGTTGTAATGTATGTAAATATCTAGTATGTAGGATATCCGATATGCAATCCCTGTGAAAGGATCATTCCACCCCCAAAGGAGCTGCAACCTACACATATAGAAATACTGGTCTATAGTATTCTGTATCCAGCTTATGGGAGAGACGGGTGTCCTTCTATATGATCCTCATTTAGTAGATGACTGTGGTAGACTTGAACCC
The DNA here is from genome assembly GCF_004785775.1 of Grammomys surdaster. NCBI lineage: Eukaryota > Metazoa > Chordata > Mammalia > Rodentia > Muridae > Grammomys > Grammomys surdaster. The sequence continues at coordinate 16,500,727 of NW_021604569.1, read as the reverse complement.
AACCTAATTACCCTTGAGGAACTAATTTGGGGTGTCTTAAATTCATGTAAATTTTACATGCCACTTTTAATGTTTGCTTTTCCTGTGTTTGAAGAAAATTAGTACTCTGAAGCCAGATTTCTTAGAACTTGTGTAGGCTTCAGCAGAACCACTGCATGTGCAGGCTCCTCTATGTCTCTCTTGAGTCTAGACTCTGTAACACTGACCTGCATTCTTCACTTGACGGCTGCTCAGTGAATGTTCTGCTTTCCCATGCTGGCTGAGATACCCACTACCCAGTGTAATTTATTATTTAGTTTGTAATTTATTATTTAGTTTTTCAGTGGATAGATGAACATTTTCATATTTAATAATCAATCGATCAGGAGCCCACAGAAATGATTATGACCAGTATCCGACCAAGCACAGTACCTTCTACCAAGCTTTGTCACTGAAAACACTTCCTTCCTTTTCTACAATGGCAAGGCTTGGTAATTTAAATGCCAGACCTTTAATCTTGTTAGTTCTTCACAGAAAAAATAGTCTCCTTTATTAGAAGGGAGGGAGGGGGGCTGGAGGGAAGGAGAGAAGGAGAGGGAAAATTGGGTATGGTAATTCCTTTCTTAAAATAATGAGGTTTTTTTTTTTTAATAGCTTCTCTTATAGGCTTAATAACTAGGAAGTGGAAGTCCTTACACGGCTTTACAAGGCTCATGACCTGGAATTCCCTGCACAGGTATGAACTTGTCTATTCTGTGGTGTTTAGGTTCTTAGGGGCAGAATTACAGGACTAAACCCTGGGAGGGATTCCCTCTATTCTGGAAAAAGAAACATTGGCCTTTCTCTGCCAAATGTCCCTTAGCTGTGTGAACCAATGTGGATGTGACTAATTTTCTACACTAAGACGACACAGCCCAACACTGTCAACACTTAAGAGCCTTTTATGAAGCTCCCCCGGGGCTGAGGGGACTGTGCCTTCAAAGATACTCTCTTCACTTGTGCTTCCAATTAAAGCAATGGGGCTGCTGGCTTCCTTCCCACCCGCCATGCAGAGAGCTGGCAGCCCTACTTCTAAAGGCTTGCCAGGCCTTCTTCCTTAGTCAGGAACAGTTCCAAAGCCGATCCTTACATCTTAATATTTAAAACAGAGAGGGGCTTTTATTTGTGTTTTTAAATTCAAGAGCAGCTCAAAAAAAATCAAAACCAACTATGATTTTCAGAATGCGGTCATAAGCACTCATCGACTAGCAGGCTTTCTCCATCAGGAAATACATGGTTCAGGACTGGCTATATTTTGAAAACTGAAGTTTAGGGCAAGATGAGCGTGCTCTTTGCTAAAGCTACTGCTTAAGCAGAAGAGAGAGAAAAAAAAGAATACAAGTCAGGAATCTGATATCAGCCCACTTCTAATTATTAAAGGATAAAGCGTGCCCTCGACTGAAGCAGTGAACAGCCCAGGGACAGAGGCTTCTGGTCTGATGCTGGCTCTTCCTGCCTCTAAGCTTCCCTGCTTAGAAAGAGAATGTTATCTGAATAATTGATAAGGCTCTCAGTAGTCTTGGTAGCAATCTTTCAGAATTGCATGGTGATAACTGCTGCTCTATAGGGAAAAAGGAACTGAGGGCAGAAACAGCACAATGCATTCACTTGAAAGCATTTTTCCAGAAACATTTCTACTTTCTAGGAGAAACTCCACCTTTCCTTGTGCTTGTCAAGCAAGATTCGTGAAACATTATCCAGATCCCACAGTCTAAGAGAAGAGAAAACAGTAACTATCAACTGGAACAATATATAAAACATAACTATACATTTACTGGTAGAATGGCATGCATTCTAAAATCAGTTTTAAATTATGATAGTATAACATACATCTAACATTATAAGGCTTTGTGGGAAATGTGTAGAGAATGTAATCACTGTTCTATAAAATAAACAAACACAATCAGAAACTCTTACAGTTCAGAGTCTCTGAGCTGGGCCTGGGGAAACGCCACTAGGGATTGGTCTCAAGTCCAAACACCTCCTTTGATGCTAATGTGACGAGCTTCTTATATCTGGGACAATGGCTACAAGGAGGAACCCTGCTGAAAAAAAAACTTCTTACACTATGCTGATGATAAGTCGCTCAAAGACAATATAACAGAACCCATTACAACTAAAACATGGTATCTTAGAACCCAAGAATCCAAGTCATGGGTGTATACCATGGCTAAAGGCAATACTCATCAGCATTGTGTTTAATTTTTACATAAAATAATCTTGAAAATGTTTGTACCCCTATAAACTGTGAGCCCAAACTCTACCAGGATAGGCTTGTAGTTCTGGTTCCCCTAAAGACTACAAACAGCCTTGGCTGGGCCAGTAAACCCACACTATTCCCAGTGGGACTATTCTGGATCACCTACCTATATATAATCTTGTACCAATCTGTAGCATGAATTCTAACCTGCGTCAAATTCAATATAAAACTAAGAATAACATGTCCACACCTATCCTTCCTTCTCTTCCCACACACATGAGAAGAAACACAGGAAGCTCCACCCAGATACCAGGATCTTACCTCCCACTGACCATACTCTGCTTCTCCAGTCCACTGGGCAGAACCACAGTGATGTCCACGGTGCTATTCTGCAGTGCCTCCTTCATGTGGACTAGGCTTTGCTGTGAACCCAGTGTGGCATCATGAGGCAGTTTCTGTTCGCTGTGGACATTCTGGGCAGCAGGCTTTCCAGGAGGTGGTGGAGCACGGGCCTTCATCTTCCTTCTGGAAAATGGTAAAACAGAAACACTAGATGAGGGCTTTATGCTTGCCTCCAGATGATTCATCCTCAAAAGTATTTATGGTTGCTTCAGAAATACCTTGAGAGTTTCGGGGTCCTTTTAAAGTTGTACACCAGCAGTCTCCAGTACTAACAGATAATATCTTCAACAAACAAGTAAAAACCAAACCAGTTCAAAGAAACACCATGGGAACATTTTTGTAAGTGTTTTGTAAAAGAAAATCCTAAAAATGTGGTCCCCACTGGAAGCAACGTGTCCTACTTTCTAGCCACTCTGGTTTAGGTGTTAGGTGTGTGCATCTGAGTTTGCTGGCCTGGCCCTTTAGGGATTATACATGCTGGCTCGCCACTAGTAAGTAAGTGGGCATCTAAAGTTTTGCAAAGTTCTTGCTTCCATCCTCTCCAGCTCAGGATCTGGAACCAGTTCTGAGGATCTGGATCAATAAATCTATAATATTGGATGCTCTGGGATCCAATATGTGTGTGTGTGTGTGTGTGTGTGTACATGCCTATTTCAGCCTACAGAAATATGTATATGTTAATAAAATGTTCCTATATAAGCATATATAAAACTATGTGCATATGTAAATGTATACACATTAATTTATGTACTAAATTAGTATACCTTAATTTATAAAGACCCTGTGTATTTTATTATGACAGCAGCCATGATTTACTTAGGAGTACTTCACATTCATTGGGATCTGTTGTTAGAACTTACACAGGTTACCTAACAACCACCTAGTCATTCAGTAGTTACTTTCAAGATCTCAAAATATCTTGCAACCTAGATTGATTTGGAGCCCACATGAAGACCCACACATTCAGTGTCGGGCAGAGGCAGAAACCATGCCCAGTTGACACCCCAGTGCTCTTCCTACCTGCTTTCTCCCTGCCCTGCAGTTATAGCCAGATCCACACAGAGGCAATGAGAGCCCACCATATACCCTGAACTCTCTCACTGACTTTTGCAGGTATATTGGCTTGAACATTCAAAGATATCAGACAGACTTCTAAAAATTTATTCTCAAGAAGCTTGTGATAGGATGGCATAATTTTTAAAGGTGGACAAATTACCTGCAGATAAGTACCAATGGCAGACATATACCAATCAATAAATTAAATAAATAAATAACAGGATGATAAAGTTAGTAAATTATTTTAAAATAATATATTGGCACTAACAGTTAAAGATATAAAACTCAATGTGCAAAGACAGTTTTTTTTAAATAAGCTTCTAAATATTTATTTAGAAAAACAGTTTTAGAGAGGAATACATTATAGCAATAGACTTCTAACAGTCTAGAAAGACACAGAAAACAATGGCCAGTGACAGCGTCTGGGTGACGCCAGATGGGACATGTGCTTTGCTACTGTAATATGTTTTACTTGTAAAACACAAGACATCATTTAGAATTGTGAACAAGCAGGAAATGGGATCCAGAAGAGGCTGTAAACTTCCAGATGCCCCACCATAGTTAACAAAGACTGAAGAATGGCACTCAGTTATTATTCTCTGCTATGGTTGAGTAGTCATAAATCAACTTAAAATAAAACCATAAAATCTGAGTTACAATATTGGCATGTTATGCTATATTTTAACTGTTTTTTCCTCATTTCTTCCTCATTCATAGACATTAAAAACAAAAAGGCCAGGAAGAGTGGTACACTCTTACAACCAGAACACTCAGGAGGTTGATTTAGAAAATAGCTAGTTCCAGGCCAGCTTGTGCTACATAGGTGAGTTTCATGACCAACCTGGGCTATATGAGATAAAACAATTTAAAAAAAAAAAGACAATTTGAAATAAAAAATAAAGTAAAATAAATTGCTAATATTATCTCATATTTCCATCTGTGCCAATCTTAAGATAACAAATGTTATCTATAATATATCATATGAAATGTTGTCCCAGTGTTACAAGAAAGCAGAGCTACCCTCAATCCCAGACAATTTACGCAGCACCTGAAATTTTAACCACTATATTATTCAGTCTCCTTGAAAGATAGCTGTTAATTGCAGTTTAGAGACTGAAAAGACTACAACAAAGCCACATTCATCAATTAGCCTTGACTCCAAGCAAGCAGCCAGCCTCTGAGTTACCGCCCATAGGGGCTTACCTGAGGAAAACTTTGTTTATTCTCTGATTTTTAGGAAAGAGATACATTTTCCAATTTAGCAGAGCGGAGTCAAGGAGGATGCATCTCAGTATTCTGCACTACTACAGAAGCATAGTGCTATATAGCACAGCACTCAGTGTAAAGCAATCTGTCCCCATCATCCACCCTACCATATTCATGAGCTCAGTGTTAACCTCACAACTTTACAGCCACAACAACTAGGTGCTTTGCCAGTCAGTTCCACTGCCCTTAGGCTCCTTCCACAGTGTTTAAGGAACATTATATAAGGGCTATACATCACAGCACCCTAAACTACCTGGTATAGCCAACCGACCATTGCCTGATACAACCTAGTTGGCAGTAGTAATATTATTGAGTAGAGCTGTTTGCTCAGGACACAGGAGTGTGTGTGTGTGTGTTTGTATGTGTGTGTGTGTTGTGTGTGTGTGCCCGCATGTGCACATTGTGTATACATACAAAGCAAGTCAGCCAATATTAAAGAAAATTAGCATATTTTACAATCATAGGATAAATTTCTTGTTATTTCTGTTAAAGAAGAAATTTGACAATGCACTGAACATACAACAAAGTTAGCCAAGTTTATCCCAGCAACTGAGGGAGTTTCCATCCCAGTGACATCACACATCTTTACCCCACCAGACTATACAGATAACCACATCTCTGGAGTCTCTGTCATTGGCCTCTCTCCTACCTCCTCTACTGTCCTGACATTGCTTGGAGCAATCCCATCCGTATGAACCTTGTGGTACTCTGCCCTCTCCATATTCTTCATCCTCTTTTGCTCTCGTGAAGATCAGAGTTTCTGAGTGCCTATCTCTGGGTGTGACCGGCCTGGGGGAAAACCTCTGAATAACATGAAGAGTTTCCACATCTCTATGCTTAGCCTGAAACTCCAAAAGATGAGAATGCCTTGTGCCTGTCTGTCACTGACCAACTAAGTCCTAACATCTGTAATGTACAGATTGTAATATAATGATAAATGAAAAAGGGGCATCATTACAGCTACATTTATTTCATTTGACAACAGCAATTAGCATACTACCAAAATCTACAAAGAAAAATCTACATGAAACATGCTCATGGGCCTATTAGTTTAATTTTTGCTAGTAGACAATTTCATATTTTGAAAACTACATATAGAAAACTTGTGTGAAATCATTGCTGGAAGTATGTATGGACTCATGGAAACCCTTCAGTGGCTCTTTCTCTGTGACCACACCCATCAAGAAAACAATGCTGTGTGAATGGGATGTCTGAGCCAACTCGCCATACTCACTCCAACTGATATTTCTGTTAAAATGTAGAGGCACCACACTTGTCTATTACTGAACATCTCTAGAAGGCAGGAGATGCTGTACAAAAATGTTCTTTATATTTGTACACATGGCTATACTATTTCTTACCCCAAATGTTTGAAGCCATCAGCCCACACAATAAACTGCATTTCATACAATACCTCATTCACATAGCCTCAGTGCTACCTTACATAAAATTTTAATTTTAGAAAATGTAAGTTTATATGATGATAGCTAATTGATGATGAAGGCATCAAATTAAAATTAAACTCAGTGTAAACAGCTAAATGGATAGAAATGTGCAAAACTAGAATATCACATTTTCAGTAGTATGACTAACAGAAGAGGAAATACATCTGGAAAAAGTTGAACAGAGATTTTTAAAAGAATATAATCAGGAACTTCTAGTTTTGTCATAAATGACTAGAAGTTTTAATCCAATCAAAGACGACTTTTTAAGGTTTAAATACAGCACAGGTAACATTTACTAAGATTTATTCAAGGGTAATTTTCTGACAAAAATAATTGTTTTCTCCTCCCCTGGCCTCCCTCCTATTCCCCCATCCTCTGCCCTTGCTTACTCTTACAGAGATATGCATGTATAAGAAACAGGGAACTACGCTTCATGTATGAATACACAGTGTTTGACTCACTGGATCCTGAATTTCCTCACCTAATAAGTTTTTCAGTTCCACTCATTTTCTTGAGAATTGCAAAATCTTGCTTTTCTCTGTGGCCGAATAAAATCTTATTCTACATATGAACTACATTTTTTCATTATCTTTCAACAGACATCTAGACTAATTCTATTTCCTTCCTATTGTGATTAGGAAAACAATAAACATGCGCAAAAAAAAAAAACCCACTGTGGTAAGTAAGATATAAAATTCTTCAGATATATGCCCAGGAGCAGAGTTGGGTCATACAAAGGTTTATTTTTAGCCTATCAAGAAAGCTCCACACTCATTTCCATAATGGCTGAACTATTCTACAATGCCACTAGCAGTGAGTTAAGTACCTTCTCCTCAAGCTCTCACTGCATTTCCTTCCTGAGCCATTTCAGCAAGGTTGAGATAGAATCTGGGAACATTTAATTTGCATTTCCCTGATGGCTATTTTAAAAACTACTTATTAGCTGTTTTTGTTTTCTGTTTGGAGATTGCTCTTCACCTTCTTGCCAAGTTTTTGATTGTTTGTTTTCTTATACAGTTTTATGAGTTCTTTGTAATTGTAGGTGCTAATCCCTTGTCAGATATATAGCTGGCAAATATTCTCTTTGATTTTGTAGGCTGCTACTGTTTCATCCAAATAAATTTCCTTAAATGTGCTTTTCTTTTTAAAATTCATGAGATTGGGGCTGAAGAGGTAGTTCAGCAGTTAAAAGTACTGGCTGTTCTTCCAGAGGTCCTGAGTTCAACTTCAGGCAACCACATGGTAGCTCACAGCCATCTATAAAGTGATCTAATCCCCTCTTGTGGCATGCAGATACACATGCTGATGTATAAATAAATAAATCTTTAAAAACAATTATGAGGTTATGTATGTAGAAAATTGTACTTATTTTCTGAGAAGTCACTTGAAGATGGAAAGACATCATATTCTCTTGTACTAAGAAAAAACAATATAATAAAGGTAAGCATTTTACCAAGTTTCCCACAGATTCAATGCAAAATGTCTGCATTTTCTGTCTTTAAGACTATTTATATGACACATTACAATTATTGATTTGTGGGCTGGAAAGACTTCTCAGTGGATAAAAGCACTTGCTGCCAAGCTTGATGACTTGAGTTCAATCTCCAGAATCCACATGGGGGAAGGGGAGAATCAACTCATGAGTTGTTCTCTGATATTCTCTCTCTCTCTCTCTCTCTCTCTCTCTCTCTCTCTCTCTCTCTCTCTCTCAAACACACACACACACACACCCACACACATACACGCAGAGATAGAGAAAGAGAGAGAGAGAACCATGTTCATATACCACCACACATACATACATAAATTAAATATGTGTATAATTTAAAAATTCTTCAAGAATGTTTTTTGATCAGCATATATTAAACCATTGGTTCTCAACTTTCCTAATGTTGTGATCTTTTAACTCAGTTCTTCATGTTGTGGTGACCCCCAACCATATAATTATTTTGCTGCTACTCCACAACAGTAATTTTGCTACTGTTGTGAATTATACTGTAAGTATCTGTGTTTTCTGAGTGACTCAAAGGATGAGAGCCACTGTGTTAAACTGTCCCCATATTCCTGAATGATGCTGACTTGATGATGACAAATGTTCATTTTGATGTTTTCTTGAATTTCATCTGTATTCATTTTGTTGAGAATTCATTTTGTTTAGAAAAATCTGGGAAGTTTTTATATAATATTTTAAAACATATTGTGCATTCATGGTGCCATTTTTTTCTATTTAAAAACTTTATAATGGTTGCCAGAGGCAGGGAAAGGGGGAATACAGAGTTGACATTTTATAGATGTTGGTTTTGAAAGACAAACAGGTGTGGAGATGGAGGGTGGTGAGAGCTCACAACAATGTAAATGAACTTGACACACACTTGAAAATGGTTGAAGAGGTCTATTTTATGTTCTGAGTTTCTTACTACAATCTAAAAGTTGTCCTTTTCCAGCCTAGCAATGACTTCAGTTCACAGATCTAAGTGTATCTTATTTCTAGGGCTCTCTGGTACACCTCTGCTGCTGTCCTTCTAGGTGGCCCTTTGGCTTCCACCTCTGCTGCCCTTAATGCCACAGATAACTGGTTTTGATGAGCAGCTTGCAGGAAGCAGCAGGGATGCTGAGCCTGAAGAGGGAGCAGGCAGAGATTTTAAGCTATCTCCTGTGAGGTCAGGAGTAGCATGATGAGTAGGACAGGCAGGGGTCCTGATGGAGGAAACAGGCTGTGATGGAGAATGAGGATGCCTCAAGCCTGGCCCCCTCCCGACTCATCCTCCAAGGGACAATCTACCAGTGCTGATATTTTATAGTCAGGTTTGTCAAAGATGTGTGCATTAGGAACAGATGCATCTAGTGTAAATATACAGCATTAGGACAAGTGAGTCCTGTTCTTCCTGCTCTGTGCTTACTGGGGCTACACTGAATGTCCTCCATAGAACATAGTCATAGTGAGAAACAGAAAATACCAACTTTCTGCACTTTTGAAAGGCAGAAAGAGAACAGATGCTATTCTAACAGAAGTCCTGAGTCACCTTCATTCAACTGTGAACAACCATGAGTACTACCATGTAGATGCTTCTCAAAGATCTACGCAAATGGTTGTTCTACAGAAGCTAAGATTCAGGGATGTGGGAACATGATAGAGTGAGCAATGCTTCTGCCCGAGTGTTAGGAACTCCTTAGGGCTAGGGACTTGCCTGCCCCTCTTGGGCACACTCTCAGCAAGTGCTGCTCAGCTGCAACCAAGTAGGTCCAGCCAGGATTCTTCAGGGGATGAGTCACTAGCACACACCCCAAAACACCTTTCCAGCTCTACAAGATAAAACACTGGGTGTGTCCCAGGAGGAACTGTTTATAAAGTATATTATATAAAAAAAAATTTCTGACATTTCCAAATCACCAGCTGTGGACTCAAATGATGTGAGACCACAATCCATCCAAGCTCCTGCGTACTTACTATTTTCCCATCAGTTCATGGCCCCTGGCTGGATTTTATTTCTGATAGCTTTTCACTGAAGAATGCTTGAAATGTGTTTCCTGAAAGCGAGATGACTTATGACGACATAGGGTAAATGGTTCAGAGAATGAAAATCTCAGTCTCCATACAGACAGATAAATCAACCCCAAATTCCACAGGAGATTCATGACCTTCACCCAGACTAGAGAGGCCCAGGATGAGGGAGTCCAAGGCCCGTATACTCAACAGGGAAAATTCAAACCTCTCCCACCTCTCTATAGCTCCCAGGCCAACATCTAAAGGGGATCTTCTTTATGTTTCACAGTTGTTTGTTTGTTTGTTTGTTTGTTGGTTTTTTAACTATCCAAGATGAGCAGACACAGAATGTAAAGGCTTACTGACACGAATTGCCCTGAAAACCACCAAGTATGTAATTCCTGCAGTTTCCCATCTGGCTACCCTGCCTGGTTGATGCTAAAGACATTGTAGTGGAATCAGGTAGAACTGGCACATACATCCTGGCTGACAATCAGACCATGAAGCAAATCAGCATCTGTTTATGCTGTAGGCACCAAGGTGTTTCCTTTCTCTCCTGGAGGTCTCTGGATTCCCATGTTTGCTCCCTCCTGGAAGAGAGCCTTTGAGTGTAAAATGAGCTGCCTCTGCTCTGTTTGGGTGTCAATTACTAGCCACAACTCTAGATAGCAGTTCCAAGAAAACAAGAACCTCAACATTCTGGTTTTATCACTAACAAGCAAAGTAATAAGCCCAAGGACAGTTCAGCAACTATTGCACCATAGTATGGCTAGTGCAGTAAATCCCCTGTGATTGGCTATCTGGTGTTCAACTTTATATATAAAGGAACAACATTCTCACCCAGAGCATAGCCAGGTGCCAAGAAGCTGAGGAGAATCATCATGTCCAGCATCAACTCCTGCATCTATAATCCATAACAGTCTATTTTTCCGTTATCATTTCCTTGAATAATTATGAACCACTCATCAAGCCAAACACTGTATGTATCCAATCCTCACAGCAATTTCACGTGACAAGTTTCCCAGCCATTGGGGATCCAACAGACTTATCAACGTTCTGATAAGCACATAGCTAAAATGACAGGATTCCAGATGCAGCATTTCTGAACTTCAGGCACTCCTGATGTGTACACTACATTACCTTAAATATTTTCTAAAACCAAACAACCCAAGATGATGTATAAATGCAGTCTCTATGCCCTGTCTTAGAATAATGGTGCCTTGCAGAGGCAGCTGTAGGGAAAGGGACTGGATGAGGTCCACATTTGACAAGGTTTCCAGCACACAATCAGATTCAACCTCTTTTTTTTCCTTTAGATTTATTTATTTTATATATGTGAGTACATTGTCACTGTATTCAGACACACAAGAAGAAGACATCAGATCCCATTACAGATGGTTGTGAGCCACCATGTGGTTGCTGGGAATTGAACTCAGGACCTTTGGAAGAACAGCCAGTGCTCTTGACCGCTGAGCCATCTCTCCAGCCCCTCATCCTCTTTTCTAATGAGGCTATGGATAAGCTTTATAAACAAAATCAGTGTCCTTTGAGAACTATACCCACTATAAAGGCTCCATGTAGCTGAGACATAATGTCAGGAACTTGTTGAACTGTTTCAAAAAATGGAGACTAGACTTGAAAGATGAAAGTACATACCCAGGCTGATGACAGGTACCTGGTCTAGCTGAGGAAGGCCCCAGTTAGTCCTAAGGGCTCTTCAATGCCTCTAGTGCCAAAACCTTCATTGAACATATAAGCACAGCCATGAAACCTTTCAAAGACAAGGTATACCAAATCTTCCTGTGAACATGGTTTTGACAAACTAAGCTGACTGATAGAGACCCCAAGATAATAAATCCATAAGATGTTCTCTCAGGATTCAGCAATCCTACCATCCAGGGCTCCCTCTATAGCAAGGTTGTCTTCTGATTGGAAAAAAAAAAAAAAAGACAAGTCAGGGGAAACTTTTGTCAAAGTTTTCATGACTGACCTTGCCTTTTAAAACAAAATGTAACTCTAAGCAGACATCCAAGATTCAGATAAGCAAGACCTAGAGTATGCATGCATGAAACAGACAGAAGACCACATCCAAACTATGGTGTGCAAGAGAGCTATTTAGAGGTGCTGTCTACTGTATCACTCATTGAATGTGGGGATGTAAGTTTACCCATAAAATACCTCATTTCAGGGCAAAAGAAAGGCACTGTCTTTCAGAAGTCAGCCCCAAGACACTCTCTTCTGAGTGCAAACCAAGTAATGGGTGCTGTTCCAGAGTCACTAAGACATCAGATCCAACCCAGCAAAGTCTCTGATGCTGTACATCCTCCAGCAGGTACCTCTGCCTGGACAAACCATTGTAATTTGTAGGGCTTAGTTTCCCTAAGAGCTGGACAAGAAAAATGTGGAAGTTTATCAAGTGGTGTTTGCAGGAGGGCTATATGAGATGACTCCTCTTGGGAGCAGGCAATGCTCAATGACCACTATTTAACCACAAGTATTTTTACTCTTTGGGATTAAAAGAAAGCCCTTTTATCTGTGTAAGAGTAGAACACTGGCCCACTCTTCCAGATGCACAATGAAAGCTCACTTACGTAGCAAACACACTGAAAACTAAGAAATGCTATTCACAATAAAATTTTAGTTTTGACCTGGGTTGGAGGAAGCTTTCAGTAACTCACCACAGAAAGATTCACTTTCCTGATAGGATTGTGTATGACATAGTAACAAAAGCTATTAGCCCTTACCAGCCTCCAAAACCAGGGACCAGTATATATGGGAATGTTGATATCTCACCAGACATCAGGGACATAATCAAAGAGAAACATTTGAGAGCTGAGACTCATAGCTATTTCCCAACTCCTAGTAAGGTAAGAAAGAGCCCATAGTGTGCACGACTTATTATCAGCAAATACTCCACTCTAGGGCTGAGCACGGCAGTTCTTGCTCTGAAAATCAGATAAAAACTAGAGTTTCTATATTGTTGAATATTCCAGAAAAGGAGTATCTCCTTTCAAAAACAAGCCAAAACAAGTTTACTGAGGTTTAAACATTCTCAACAAACGAAACGAGAAGAAAAGACCAGTACATGGGTAAATCTCAGGCTTTCCCCTGCTCAGGCCAGGGGACTTGCTCACTCTACTTAGAAGTGAACGTGGGCTTTCTATGGTAGTCAGTGCAGTCCCAGAAGCTATGGGACAGATTCCACTGAGCTCAGTCAGGCCTGGTAAAGGAGCACAGTGACATTTGTTGTCCGACAGATGCAGTACTTCACAGGTGGGGAGGCTGCCACCACCACCTGTGCTCCCAGCAAAAAGCCTACAAGACCTTTTGCAGAATAACAACAGTAAGGAAATTGTCTCTGTCGCCCAATTTAGACCCATTAAAAAAGCACAAAGGGGAGCAGAGGAATTATGCAGGAGGAAGAATGGAGTTCCTATGGAATGAGGATGCCTGGTGGCACTTACATCTTTCTCCCAAAGAGTGTGGAAACCTCTGGGAGTTGGCAGTGTGGGCACACAGGCGTTCCCGTGGGGAAGATGCCTGAGTATTTTTGGAGAGATGAGTCAGCCCTCCTAACTGCCAGCCAGCCTTACATGCTTAAGCTTTGTTGAATTTGCATATAGCACTGTTTCCTATCATCTCTCATCTATGATACAGAACCTTCTCTTGAAGGAGTTTTGCGGTTTCTTCTTTCCAAGCTGTACAACCAGAAGCTCATTATTTCTTTATTGCCTATCTTTAAGGGGCAGTGAATTTTTTTCAATCCTGAAAGATATGTTTTGTTCTACTCACAATCCTCTCCCAGAATCACAAGAGCTGCTGCTGATCCAACAGATACACAAAAGCAGATATACCTACGAACCTCTGGGATCTCAGCTCTCCTGCAGTCAAGGCTTGAGGACCCTAATGAAGGCACAGCAGGTGTCAGAATCTGGGAATCTGGCCATCCTCCCCAGCTCTCCTCACATTTAACTGCTGCCTGCATTTCTATAAAGACTGCTGTGTAGCCAATATCAATGGCATACCTGGCTGACAAACCTCCACAGTTGTGATCGGGGACCAAGGTCAATTCCAGAGAAGACCTAGGAAAGTACAGAGTAGGCCCCTAGCATCCTCTGAGAGAGGCCATCTCCTCTAATCTTCCTCATGACAAACACCCAACACACTGAAACAACACCTATCCCCATACACACACACCATGAGTATATAAGCCTATAGTGTCCCAGCCCCTAACTGTATCCAGACAAGAGCTTTCTAAGCAGCATTGTAGCCTCTGCCTCTTGTCTCTGCCAGCACTTCATCATCTGCTCAGGGTTCAATCTCACCCTCTCCTCTTCCTCCTCTGTATGCCCACCATCCTCCCACTCCTTTCTCCAAGTCTAAGTTGAGAAGGCACAGACTACTGTTACACTTTTCTTGTCTCCAGATTCACAGATACTCAGGCTGAGGCTCCATTGATCTTCAGACTCTTAGGGTATAGTTGTAAGAAACCTCCACCAGCTGCCTCACCAACTCCTGATTCCCATCTCAAGCCAAAGATGGAGCCTCTAGAAAATTTCCATCTAGCCATCCTCCATGATACAAATGAATGTCTGAGTCTCCACTCCCTGCTGGGCCAGATCCAGATTGTTCTGTCTGTTGTACCTAAGACTCCAGTGTTACATCCATCATTCCCCGCATCATCTATGACAAGAACCATGGTGGTTTTACAAGGGGGAGGGGAGACACACCTGTCTTCATGGTTTGTAAGTCTCTGTCAATCCCCTTCCAGCTTCCACTGAGTGGGTAAACAAAGGAGTGAAGCTATAAGAACAGAGTCATGGTGTGGCCTGTAGAAGTGTCCCATAGAGGGAGGGAATAGGGAAATAAGACCCCAAGGAAGTGACTGGAAAAAAAGTTAACACTGGGCTCAAATCTCAACACCATCAGGAATATGAATGCCCTAGCAATATACCCTGCTCTGTATGCCTCTGTTTCACCTCTGTATGATGGGGATGAAGTAAAGACTGCAGGAATCTAATCTTCAAAATCCATAGCCAATATACTCAGTTCCTGGTGCCTAAGCCTTCAGAAATGACCCTGCAACACTACAAAAAAAAAAAATGGAGCAGTCTGTTACACACTTCCTGAAACCTAAGAGCTGACTCAGAATCCCATATTCAGACACTAGGAATAGGCTTGCATTGGGGAGCCCTGGGACACAGTAATAAGTGTCCTGGTCACTGCTAGCACACTACAGAAAAGATAAGGCATCAGATTGCCCTCTTCACCTGGTGCTTCTCCAGTTGCCTCACAAACTGGTGAGATTCCTGGTGACCTATGGAGGGCTGGGCATAGGGAGGTCAGCAGGTAGGACATACCATCAGGCTTGGAGCAGCACAGGAGCTCAGAAACAATGGCCCCTGAGATGCAGGAGTGTAGACCATCTTACACCCAAACAAACACCACAAAGTAATTTTAAAAACCATTAAACAGTATCTGCCCCTTTCTCTTCCTTCCCCACTGTAACAGGCCTGAGAAGCTAAATGCTTCTCACAGGCCCATGCCCAACCTCCAGTCAATTGATCATTCAATCTCAATGATGCCACCAGGCAACCAAGTCTAACGAGACAGTGCTTGCATCACTGTTGTCAAGATTTGTTGTTAGTGGTGGTGGTGGTGGTGGTGGTGGTGGTGGTCTTGGCTTAGACTTCTTGCTGCAGGTGTTATCTGGGAAGTGAGTGTATAGAACTGGAGTTCAGGGCAATCTCTGGGCAGTTCAGAGTCCTAGGGATAGGTTGCAGGGATTCTGAGAGGGTAGACAAAGAGCCAGAGAGGCTGTGTTTCCTGTTCCCACAGAGCCTGTTGGGCCACTCAGCTCAGGTTTCACCAGCCTAGACATCTGCTGTGAGGCCCAGTCCCTATTTTGAGACACAGTCACAGTGAGGTTATCAAGTGTCATATTTTCAACAGAGAATTAAAGGGCACCCAGCACTTGGGTCTTGGTTCAGAAAATGTCCACATGGAATCAGAGTGACTCTGGGTTGCTATGTTTTCACATTGTCTGTCCCTCCTCCTCTCTAATGTTTCTACCAGAGGTATCTTGGATAATAGCATACCTCCTTCAGCAAACAAACAAAAGCATGTTGTGCCTATTTTGAGCAGTAGAAACTGTTTAAAACAGCAGAAATAAGAGTATAGGGCAATTTGGTTACATCGTAGGTACATTTACACATAGATCTAACTATTTTGGGAACAAATACACAAAAGTTTGTTAGCAGCCCTAGAAACAAGGCAGTCTCTGTAGGGCACGGACGTGAGCGCACCAGGTGGACATTTACTTCTTTGAACTGCTGTGCTATATGAGGCCCTAGCCCCGGGTGCGGGAAGCTGGCTTCATTTTCCTGAGAACGTCTCTGAGTTCTGTTCAGTTCCCATCAGTTATTAGTTGTGTGGAAAACTGTGTGGTCAGATTTCCCTGCTTTTCAGTTATTTATGAAAAGTAAATAGAAATAGAGCTGGCTTATCAGTGGGGAGCCACAATGTTTCAGGGTATAAGGCTTCCTATTTAAATCCTGGCTCTGACATCTTTATCTTAAGATTCCCACTCCACTTGGTTCTTTTCTTCACACACTGCTAGAAGGAATTTAATACAGCCCTGTTCTTTTTTTCCCATTAGTGGGGGAGGGGTGGATATACCCAGTGTGGCTTATTGAAAGCAAATGTCCATCTTCAATGGTTTCCTGACTTCTGGAGTGGCATTACTTTCTGCTGAGACAGCAGACACACTGACTTCTTCCACCCTTGTCAACTCTGTTGGTAGACACAAGTGCGAGCTGTTGATTTGATTGTAGAAGTTTAGATCTAACACGAGTGCCCATTCAACCAGCACATCTCTGTTGGAGCTAATACGACAATCAGAAGTAATTAGAAATTGGTGATGCCTCCCAAATTTGATGAATTTTATTTCAGTTAGATTTGTAAAAATTCATCCTGGTGCATTCAATAGCTTAATTGCTGTTTATATTAGTTTTGCCATTCTCTCTTGTGGCTTATTTTCCATTTTTATAGTTATATGTTGTATGGTTTATTTCTGGTAGTTTTCTAATTACCTAGTATTTAACACTATTCTGCCTTGGTAGTTTCAGAGGATGTAGCTAACAGTGGCCAAGTAGCCTGGGAAGAAGTTAAATAAATATTCAGGAGAACACCATTTCAAATTGGCTTGCTATTACAGTGTACCTTGTTACACAGATTGCAGTTCTGGGGCAGGAGGTTTGGGTTTTTTTGGAACCTGGAGGTGAAGGGGACACTGTTGCATTACAGGTCTCTGTCACACTTTGGACCTGGAAGGTGTCTGGGCAGGTTCTAAGCACTACTTAAATGGCCCCATGTCTCAGAAGATGAACATGCAGCCTGGGCTAATCCCTGTCCCACTGTAAACTCCCACAGACTCAGGTTGTGGAGCTTAGCTAGTGAAGCTCCGGCTCCTGCTCTAGACTTCTTCCTCTTAGAGTTCTACCTCCATGGCCCAGGTTGGGACATGGGACAAGGGGTGTTCTTGGCTGATGGTCACTGGAATTCCCTTGCCAGGAATCTTGCCAGTGCCCTGCCATGGGGAACTCAAGCTAACAACGGGGCTTCCCCAGGCAGGTTATGCAAAATGTGTGTAAACCTGTGGTTTGACAGAATGACCTTTCAGCTGTTATTTGTTATTTTACTTGGAAGTTCTATCCAAGGAAACTCCCTGCTTTGTTCAGGACTCTTCCAGTAACTATCAATGACTGCCTCAAGGAACCTTCCCCAGTTGAATTTTGCTGGATGTTTTGAACACTTGATCTGAAAACTGCTTCTTGTTATATTTTGCCATTTATTCTGTTACTCTGACTTATTTATGTACTTAATAAATTAATTCATGTAAAGCCCAAACTATGACTATCATGGATCATTTTCTAAGTCTTACAAATACTCATGCCTCCCTCACCACTACATATGTATGCTTCCCAAAGCTGTGTATGTAATTAAAAAGGACAACCTTCTCCAATGCAGCAGACCTACTATTAGGCTAGGCCTATAGAAAGAGCTGCACTCCCAGCTAAAACCTCCAAACCACTTATCAAGTAGGTGAACCACAGACTTGGTTGTTCAGGGGGACTGGGCAGGGCTAGCTTTGAGCTTCAGCAGATGTGCCCATCACTCCTCTTACCCAGCTCTCCCTCCACTTTTCCCAAGCACAGTTCCAAAAATGGCCCCAGCCAGGCCTTATCTAGTTTCATCTTCTACTCCCTCAACTCTTCTGATAGAGCACTGTAGTGTGCTGTGCCAAAATTCCACTTAGTACTTTCCAAATACAGGAAAAGTAAAAACTATTCCTTTCTCAACGTCATTCCCTTCCTCATGTAAGTAGTGGCTCAGTCTTTGTTTGGTCCTCCAAGAAATCTTCCATTTCAGTGAAACTCACAGGTCTTTTATGGCAACCCACACAGGAGCTGTGAGGTTTGCTGTTTTCCCAATGATGATGGGATGTTTTAAGAATTGGGAAACCCAGTTCCTGTCCACAAGTGACTTGAAATAGAATGGGGATTCAGACCTGGAACAATTGTGGTAGAGAAGAGTAACTATCAGACAGGGATAAATGAGCTCTCCCAAGAAGCAGAAAGAAGAGACATTCACTTCTATGGGAGACAGAAGAGCTGAGCAGAAAAGAGAAGCTGGAGGAGTGACCAGAGCAACAGACTCAAGACTGAGAAGAGAATCTGCCTCTGGGGAGGGCAGGTCTTCAACAATAGGGAATGGTATATAGTGGGCTCAACTACAATGTTCATTCTCTCCTGGTCAACAAAACCGTGAAGAACTCTGGGAAGTATCTCCTGAACAAAGCAGCTTATGACCACTTGAGGAGGGTCAAATGAACCTTTCACAGGGGTCGCCTAAGACCATCTATATTTCAGATATTTACATTACAGTTCATAACAGTAGCAAAATTACAGTTATGAAGTAGCAATGAAAATAATTTTATGATGGGGGGAGTCCACCACAATATGAAGAGCTCTATAAAATGGTTTCAGCATTAAGAAGGTTGAGAACCCACTGGCCTTACTTAGTGCCAACATAGCTGAGATCCATACTCAAGTCCTTCCTTTGATCCACACTCACAATCTGCATAGTACTATGGGAAAGACTTGCAGTTGGGAGGGAGGGTTGAGCAAGAGCTATTTGTATGGAAATTTTACATTTACTATCTGCCAGCTGCCATCCTGCAACTCCAGTCCTTACTGCAAACAGGAACCAAAACTCCTACTGCCCAGGTGAAGGGTGACATCTGGTATATGGATGCTCTTGGCAAAGTGTATGTGTAGCAGAGTCTCACATAGCAGTGGACCAGAGCCATAATGGAAACTGACACATTTTTGTCTGACAGGCTAAGGCTCCATCCAGACTCATATCCTCATCTTAGTAAGCCTAGGCAGTGTTCCTGTCTTTAAACTTTCCTTCCAACAACTCCTACTTCTGGCCTCTCATTTCTGTCAAATCAGTTCCAGACCCTGCAGTCCGTGAACCCTCTCAGGCACTATCCACTTTTCCAGGGTAAGTAACTTCTTTGTTTCCCTGTCCTTACCATAACCCTCTATCATTTGTAAACCCATTTCCAAGCCTAGTTCTAGACCTGTGGCCATGAACCTCTTCATTTGTGAACACCTTTTGCCCGGGCTGGCTCTAGATATATGGTTCAGGAGCCATCTGTCCTGGGACCAGTTAAACAGCTATCCACCAGCTTACCTGGCGAAGCTCAGGTCCTGCATCTCCTGCTGAATCAATCTAAAGAAGACAAGACTATCACAACCAAAAAAAAGTCAACATACTCAGGTCAAACTGCAAAGACAAAAACAACAGGAATACAGCAGGTCTCCCACCAAACCCACTAGTTCTTTAGAAATGGTCTCTAATGGAATAAAATCCAATGCTCTCTACCTGGATAAAACACAAGACATAGAATTTAAAAGAATAATAAAATTTATCAAAGAATTCAAGAAGTTTTAAGAAAATAGGAAAAAAACTTCATTGAACTCCAAGAAGATGGTAATAAATGCTTGAGCGATATCCAAGAAAATACAGATGCACAGCTGAATGAAAAGGTGGAGGGAATTCCAGATTTGAAAACTGAATTCAATAGAGAGATAGAAATATTGATGAGAACACAATCTAAAATAAAAACGGAATTGAAAAACTCACTCACTCTCCCATTAGAAAACTCAGAGGAAAGCCTTGCAAGTAAAGCGAATCAAGAAGACAGAATATTAGGACTCAGCGATAAAGAAGAGGACAGAAACATACAGGAAATGTGGGATACTATCAAAAGACCAAATCTTCCTATTATAGACACAGATGGAGGGAAGAATCCCAGGTCAGATCATTAACAAGATCATAGCAAACTTCCCCAAAGACATGTCAAAACACTAAAATATCTCTAAATAAGAAAAAGTATTGAATACTGCAGAAGAAAAAGCACAAGTTACACGTAAGGAAAATCCAACAGAGTAACAGCTGATTTCTCAATGGAAGCTCTGAAAGCCAGAAAAGCCTGGAGCAATGCACTCCATGTCCTAAACAACCATGACTGCTAACCTAGACTACTACAGCCAACAAAACTATCCTCTATGGTTGGCCAAGAAAGAAGTTTCTATACTCAAAACAGACTTAAAAATTTCTTATCCACCACTACTAAAAACAACAGTTAAATTCAACTGTAAGATTTCCAACTAAAGAGAGGGATAAACACAGTTAAGAGACTCTGGAAACAAAAAAGTACTGATATAATTTAGTAAAAACCACAATACAACTAAGAACATAAACCAGAAATACCCACATGCACATGTACACACACACACACACACACACACACACACACACATCAAAATTATGGTAGTCTATACAAACTTCTCAAACTAAAATAGAAATAAAACAAAGTGTTCATCTCAGTGCCTGTCTATAACATGCTAGTTTCCAGCAACCAAATTCTTTTGACTCAACACTCATCATGGTAATCTCTAACTCTTTACTAGCTCTTGAAAGTTAAAACAATTCTATTAAGAAAAGCAAAGACCTTATGTTAATAAAATGCACTTTCCTTTTCTTGATAGCAGTTTGGCTACAAACATATTTCTCTCCCTCTACTCAGCAGGACATTATACTAGAACTTCATTTAAAATGTAAATGGTAATAATGTTGAAAAAAAAGTTCAGTTTTTATGTAACAGCAGAATTTACTAAGTGACTTGCTTGATCTCAATACATATAAACAGTGTGAACACCAAATCCCTTTTCTAATTTAATAGAACAGAAACTAAACAGGATCTAGGAAATTATGCCTCAAGTCAACACAGTTTTGCCATCACTTTTGAACTCTTAATATGGTATTAATAAAAATTAAAGAGTTATTGCCATATATTCTTATTTCTAGCATGCCTTGGGCCATATGATCTACATTCATTAAAAAATTTAAAAGGATAAAACAGGCATGGGAGATAAAGGGGTTTGACACCAAGTCTGATGACCTGAGACCCACATGGTAGAAGGAGAGAACCAGTTTTCCCATGTAGTCATCTGACCTCTAAGTGTGCACCATGACACATGTAACAGTATGTGCATGGATGTATGCACACACACATGCACTCACACACACACACACTCATACACATACATTTTTTTTAAGGATAATATTTACTGTAAGAAGTTTCTCTGAAACCCAAACTGGTCAACGTTTAGAGAACAAAAGATATTGATATGCTCACTCCTAAATGAGATGTACATATCACAGGGCGCAGGGATCTATGTAGAAGAGGGAATAAAAAGATTGTAGGCCGGGCGGTGGTGGCGCACGCCTTTAATCCCAGCACCTGGGAGGCAGAGGCAGGCGGATTACTGAGTTCGAGGCCAGCCTGGTCTACAGAGTGAGTTCCAGGACAGCCAGGACTATATAGAGAAACCCTGTCTCAAAAAAACAAACAAACAACAACAACAAAAAAAAAAACAAAAAACAAAAAAAAAAGATTGTAAAGCTCAGAGGTAGTTGGTGACATCAAGAAAATATTGTTTCCCATACAAAACAGTGCTGATGCACAAATGAACTCACAAAAACTGTAACAGTATATACTATACAAAATCCCAATGTGGAAGAGGGGAGGTAGGCACTAAGTTCTACCCATGGTTGAGGAGTTATTGCCATTGAGAGAGAGAAAATCAGTTTTCTACAATGAAGTGACACTTAATATATGGACCCTATACTAGGACAGAGCAGGACCAGGAATAGTCAACCAATAGGAACTATACTCCCAGTGTTTGGAGAGGAAAGAAGGACAGAAAGAGAGAAAGAATATATTTAGGTGGGTGAGAAGGTATAGGGAGATGAGGAGGATAGGGGAAGAGTTAGAGGGGGTAGATATGATTAAAATATACTATTTGAAATTCTCAAGGAATAAATAAAACAATTGTTATTTTTTTAAAAAGAAAAAGTACTTCCAAAGGAGGGAATTTTTGGTGTAGCTATTTCTTCTATATTGAGGTGTTCCCTTGGAGGGAGCTCATATGATTCAGAAAGAATACAAAGTCAGAGGAGTCCCAAGACCCCTTATCCAAGTTATAAAAGCAAGAAACGTTGCTGTGGAAAGGAGACTCTGGGAAACCTCCGGCAAGCTGGGCTGGGAGCTCCAGGGATGCAGTTGTCATGAGCTGTCACATGCAATCGTGAGACTCCTCAAGCAGAATCATCTATCAGAACATGGCTCAGACAGAGGGGAGGGATCACACATAGCAAGCCATCCATGCATGGTCGTGTTTGAAGGGTGTCTGTTTGTAAGGCAGCAATACAGAGTTGTGGTAGTTTTGTACTGCTGTGATAAAATAAATAAGATCAACAACTTAAATCAAGAAGGGCTTATTTGGGATCATGGTTTCAGAAGTCTCTGTCCACACTCTCTTGTCTGTGGTAGTAGTGTGCACCATGATGTGAACACATGGTGGTAGAGGTCCCTCACCTATGACAGCTGGGAAGCAAATAAAGAAAAAGGAAAGGGAAAGGTGTCAATATCTACCCCCACCATACATGTCACAATGACCTCATTTCTTCCTACTTTATGGCTCCATAATGACTCTACAACCTCCCAGTAGTACCAAAGGCTGGGAACTGAGCCTTTAAAACACATTATCTTTTGGAGGATAGTCTAAATGTAAACTATAGTAGTGAATTTTATTAAAGCAAAGGGCAAATATTTTGATCTTAAATATATACAAGACAATATTTTTGTTCATTATACTAAGGCTTTGTCTCAGGAGAGAATGGTCCTCTCACAATATTAGAACCAGTAGGCCTGTAGTACCTTCAGTCACAGTCACCTGATCTCTGTCCCCTACTCGACAAAAGTCACTCCTATTCCTGTACAACTTTACCTCAATCCTAAAGACACAACAAGGAAGCTTTCTTCAAAGGTTCCCAGATAATGAAATCCGTGGTCTTTTAGACCTCTTTGTAGACCAGCACCCTGCTATCAACCTAGTACATCCATCAAGTTGTCCCAGAATGGCTGATTCTCAAGGACCAAATTCTGAGAATTGGGGAATATTGGTAACATACCCATGGTGAAAATTGGATTGTATAAACTCATTGCTAAATGAACTAAAACAAAGGTGATTAATTGCCACTTACCACTTCCTAATTATTTCCTGTTGCCTGTGCCCTGTGGGAAATTTATGTCCATGAATCCTAATGGGGTAAGAATACTATCCAAGAGTGGCTACCGCACTTTCCTCCCAAACCTGCATTCTGGCTTCACTTTGCCTGAATAGATGTGGCATTTTCATCATGAAAACAAAAAAAAATGTTATTAAACAGGACAAGGGGTTTATTATGACTAGTTAGACCAAGAATTAGACTTCCAAAATGTCAGAAAGTAAAGATCTTAGACTTGGAGGGCTATGCAGTCTGCCATAATTATTCAACATCTGGGCATGAAAGAAATACATAAATGAATGAGCTTGGCTGTATTCCAGTACAAGGTCATTAATGGGCATTGAATTTAGAATTTTATTCTTACATATTACAAATAATAGTCTTCTTTGCATTCACAAAAACATTTTAACAAATACTGGGTGCCAGGGTCCATGAAAACAAGATCTAGCCTTAAGGTCACTTTTTGTCAACTCTTGGTCTAGGTCTAAGTGATAGGCAAAATCTTAACATAGATGTGACTTATAATCCTATCGCATATGAAACCATCACATTGTGAATGGCAGATTTTTTTAAAAAAAACAGCATTTCTACAGCATTCATGTACTATATCCAAATCTCATGTCATTAAGTATGATTTTCAAATGTTCACTCTTCCATCTTTTTTAACTGATAAATTATTCACATTAGACTCAGTTGTTCATCAGTACAACCAGAGTGTGGCTGTGGGTTGGAACTTAGTATAAATTCACCAAAGTATCTATGTTTATCAATTGAATTTAGGGAATACAAACAACACTAAATTTTGACCATGGTGGTGAATTACATACTGCCTATCCATTTTGTAAGTAAAACATAAAACTAAACTACCATTTTCTTAGAGAGCTGCTTAGCATTTACCCATATCCACTGCCCTACTCAGTAGGCCATCACCTTTGCCCATGAGAAATGGGCCTTGCTGTTCACCTATGAGTAGCTAGTGAACTTCACAGCAGCCATGGCTCAAGGAATCTTTATTCCATAAGAAAAGCACCTGTGAACTTCATGGACAGCTGTTCGGGATGACTAATTTAGATTTGTCAATCCACAGGAACAAATGAACCTTGGGCTTCCCATCAATGATGGTACCTGGTATCTGCCAGGGACTATTTCTGAAGACTGAATATGGATAGTTCTTAAAACATTCCAGTCAACTCCCACCATAACCACTCAATAGCAAAAGTAGATTATTTGCAAACCTTCAAAAGTCATTCTCTTGCCAGGCAGTGGTGGCACACACCTTTAATCCCAGCACTTCGGAGGCAGAGGCAAGTGGATTTCTGAGTTCCAGGCCAGCCTAGTCTACAGAATGAGTTCCAGGACAGCCAGGGCTACACAGAGAAACCCTGTCTCAAAAAACAAAATACAAAAACAACAACAAAAAAGTCATTTTCTTTATTGGTGCTTATTACATATTTATGAACTGAGTATCCCTAATTCAAAGCTCTAAAATTCAAAATGCTCTAAAATCAGAAACATTTGAATATCAATTTGAAATACCAATTGACAACCCCACAGCTGATCTCAAATAATAAACCACAATACAAAAGCAGTCACCCTAAAAGTGGTGTATAAATATATGGCTTCTGAACAAAAACAAACACAAACAAACAAACAAACAAACAAGCCAAAAAAAAAAAACCTTACTATAGTGAAATAGTTTCCTCCAAATCAAACTGCCAAGTTTTCACTGTATCTGTTTTTCTAATTTCCCAGCTGCAGTGCTGGTTTCTTGGGCATCACTTCTGACTCACACTAAAGCACTGGCTGTCTCTACAAAAGTAAAAGAAATATCCTCTCTTTTCCAACTACTAGTTTCTTCTAAGACTGGGAACATATCCCTAAGGTTTTACTCAGGCATGCTCCCACCTGTGTGGCCTAGACAGGCTTGGACAGAATTTCCTTGTGATGTTCACCAAGCTAATCTGAGTGTTCAGACATTGCTTATCTATCATAAAGACTTCTTTCCTTCTTTTCTCCAATAACAGAGATTCAAGAAGTTAAAGTCTTAAAAAAAATGACTCTTAACCTTACACAAATTTACTGTCCCTGATTTCCCAAGCACAATGTTATCTGAACAGAATTGGGAAAACTTGAGCTTGGGGCCCAAGAGTTCTCTGTCCTACAGGAGCTCTCCATTAACAAAGCATAACTTTGTCAAAGGTCTAAAGCCATAGGCCAAGGCTCCTTGTAGCTCCATCAAGGATGAAGGAGGGAGCCCTCTCATAACTCACACAAAGGGAAAGTTAAGACCAGTTTTGACCCCCCAGACCCTGAAGAAAAAAACAGATACTGTTCTTCTGCCATTAGGCTTGGCTAGAAATAGCAACTAAGATGGGGGAAAGGTGGCTCCTGTGGAAGGATTATGAATCATTATACTATATGACAATTGGACTTCACTTAAAAGGTAGAAAATGATCAAAAGTTCTTTATGTACAAGCTTTCTTTGCTTTGAAAGATAAATCTGATGTATATTAAAAACACCACATGGGTTCATGAATCTCAGTCACGACTGTTTAACCCCTACAAACCTTTATATACACCTTCCAAAGAATGAACTTGTACACACAAAAGGCCTCCACCTAGTGAGAAAGTACCTACAATGTCTCCTTTCTGCCCGCCCTATTGTAAGGAAACTAAAATGCCAGATTTTCTTATCCCTGTCCCTTTTGCTCTGGAGGGAGGCCTGCCTAAGGTCTGATGGAAAACCCAAATTATCTATATTCTCCTTTCCCTCTAATACTTAAGACCAAATAAGAGTATTTCTACTAAATTCTCAGAGTACAAATGTGTGTGTGTGTGTGTGAATATATACATATGTATATGTATGCATGTGTGTATTTGTATTTCTAAGGGCTAATCCAATGGTTTCATATGGAATAATATCATACTAACTCTTAACCAAACCTTAACATCCATGAAATAGACTGCATTTTCACAGGCTGCAGAATTATAAGGGGACAAAATGTATAAGACAATTCAGAAGGAAGATTTACAGACACAGAGAGGACAAGGAGATTATCACCACATTGGTGAATAGGGATTCTCCAAGAGTAACACTGGATGAGATTACACCTGCCATCTGGGAAGTTGAAGACAAAGGCATTTCGTACTGTGTATTTTAGAAAGCTTCCCCTTTTAAGCCTCTACAGAAAAAAATTTCCAAGAAGGAAATAAGACACTCTATAATTTTTTTAACTGATAGAGAAATCCAACAATAAAGCGCAATTATGCTAACAGCCAGTTCAATTATGCCAACAGCCTGATGAGGACCAGGTGCAACCTATCTCATCCTCCTTTCTCCTAAAAATATTTAAATAAAGTTCAAGGATTTTCAGGAATTACAGTGTTCAGTAGGCTCTGGATTCTTGGGTATAGAGAAATGGGTAGGCCCTTATTATCAGTTACTAAAAGATACACAGATTAAAAAAAAACCCACAAACCCTAGTCTGGGGCCCTGAGGAACATGAAGCCTCTCAGGACCTTAAGCAGGTACTCCTAAGTCCTCAGCTGTGAGCCTCCCATCTAGTAAGGGCTTCAATCCCTATGTAAGTGATGGAAAAGGAATGGCTTTCTAAGAGCTTACTTAGCCCAGGAGCCTACTGAACTTATAGGGTGCCTTAGTTGACAACTGGACCTTAGTTCAAAGGCTGGCCAGCATGTCACAGAACACAGTTGTAGTTGCAATGTTGCTCCCAGAGGCAACTAACAATGTATTAACTAACTTGCTTTCTTTTTCTGTCAGAAAATACCTAAGCAAAAACTACTTATTGAGGAAAGTTTACAGTTCATAGTCCATCGCACAGGAAGTCAGGACAGGCACTCAGGGCTGGAACCTGGAGACAGGAAGTGAAGCAGAGACCATGGAGGAATGCTACCTACTGGCTTGCTAACCATTATGTCTTTAAATAACCCAGGACTATATACTAAGAGTGACACCACCCACAATGGGCTGAGTCCTTCCACATCAATCATTAATCAAGAAAATATCCCACATGCCTGCCTCCACACCAAACTTACAGATACAGTCTTGGTTGAGGTTCTCTCTTCCCTAAAGACTCTTGCTTGTATCAAGTTGACAAAAGCTAACTGCCACAACTGGGAAGAGATTTAACTGTACTGTTATCATAAAATGTGACGGGACTATTCAAATCAAAAAGGAGTCTTTGGTTACCTATCATAGGCTCCTAAAATAGAAAGCTTTTACTCTTGGAAGGCTCAGCTGTTCAAATAAGTCAGCCTTTCTCTTGTTCTCTTCAACTTTGTTACCGTCCTTCCAGAAGGAAACAAAGATGGTGAAAGTCCCAAACACAAAGTCATAAACAATTCTATTATCTTTCACTGCTGGGAAAGACTTAAAAGATACTCCCCTGACAAATCCCGATTGAGTCCTATTTACAGATAGGAGTCCTTTAATTAAACATGGCATCTACTGAACCAAATATGCTATATTAATCTTCACTGACACCCTTGAAATCAAAGTCTGTCATCTAAGGGCCAGCACTCAATCACCTGACTGGACACTTCTATACAGAGCACTAGAATTAAGTAAAAACAAAAGGGTAACCATCTATAGTGATTCTTTGTATGCCTCTTTAACCTGCCACGTCCATGCAGCAATACAGAGGAGAAAAAGTTCCTCACAACCGAAGGTTTCTCTATAGAATACCAACAAGAAAGAGACAATCTGCTTTCTGCCATATTTGAACATGAGGAGGTGGCAGTTGTCCACTGTAGAGGACATCAAAAGAGAAATCATGGGGCTAGAGAGATGGTCCAGTTGCTAAGAGCACCTGCTTCTCTTGTAAAAGATCTGAGTTCCATTCCCAGCACCCATTTAGTGACTCACAATTATCCTTAACTCTAGTTCCAAGTGACCCAACATCCTTTTCTGACATCTACAGGCAGTGATAATGCACATGGTATACATACATACATGCATACAAAACACTCATATACGTGTGTGTGTGTGTATGTATATGTGTGTTATTAGATAAGCCAAAACAAAATTACAAAATTTCAAAGATACTACATAAGCTATCAAGAGAACAGGTGGACTGGCTATATACTTTGAAACGGTTACAGAACAGAGACCATATTGGGGTAGTGGGTAAAACTGTAACTTGTTTTCTGGTGTACAAGATGACTGATTTCTTCCTAGCAAACTCTTTCACATGCAATAAGTCAGGTCTCATGGGGCCTAACATCTGTTGAAGCTACTTGCTTCTGTTCCGTGTGTGGTCTAGTTCCCTTGCTTGCCTACAGACCAATCTTACAGATACAGTCTTGGTTGAGGATCTCCCTTCTCTAAAGACTTGAGGAGATGGCAGTTGTCCACTGTATAGGACATCAAAAGGGAAATCTCCCATTCCCTTTGCTTTCTCCCTGACTTGCTGCAAAGCACTGTTGGAAGAAATGGGAACTCCTCCTAAACACATGTTTAATGACTTCCAAAGATTTGCAAGGTTCCATGGCTGCTCCTTCCTTTTGCTGCCAAACTTCCTACTGACCACTACAGTTCTGCCAAGATTCTTTCCTAAGCTCTAACCCCACACTCTCATCAACAGAGCTTAGCAATTTCATGTAGGGAGTGCAAAGCCTAGAAAGGGAAGAAGAAAAGCCCCCTATTTATTCAACATCTCTCAAAAGTCAGACTTTCATCTATACACTTGACCATGACCAGTCTATAAAAAGTTCTCATGGTTACATAAATGTACCCTCCCAAGCTGGTCCCTGTTCCCATTCCTCCTGGGAGTTCAGGAGCTGTTCTATTACCCTTTTCTCATACCTCTTACAGAGCTCAACCAAAGCATCAGCTAGTCGTATAAAACACCTCATATTTTTTAGCCCACACCTCCTCTTCACTTCCACCCACACCTGTGAGAATGAGAAGCCATTTCTGCAACCCCTCATTTAGAATGCCAGTTTTGTGCTTCTCAACACTTTCCTCACAGCTCTGCAACATGTGCTCTGATCTTCTTAGTCCGAATGGGATAAGCTTCATCCCTCTCACCAAACTCTGCACCAATCAGGGGAACCAAGAGTAGCTAGCTAAAAATATAAGCTCAAGGCATAACTGTCAAGTGAACACCAGAAGAAAGGGCATGCAATGAACATGAAATTCACAACATGGAAAATCGACTTTCAGAATCGACTTTCAGGTGCTCTATATCCACGAATTGAATCAAACGCAGAATGGAGATTTTTTAAATTACACCGAAGCTGGGCATGGTGGTGCCTGACTAGAACAAATCCTATCACTCAGTAGGCAGAGGCAGGGGGACTCAAGCTCAAGTCTGTTATATAACCAAACCCTTTCTCAAAATAATAACTTCATCTGTACTGAGCAATAGGTATTACCTTATCACAATTATCTGAACAATGAAACAACCACATATATAGCATTTACACTGTAGTAGGAATTATTAGTCAGGTAGAGCGTATTCAAAGTTTAAGAGAACTGCATAGGTTCTGTTGCAAAAAAAATATATCATTGAACACAAGAGACCTGGGCATTTTTGGACTTGGGTATTTGGGGGGGTTACTGGAACCAATCCCTATGGATATGAGAGGTGACTATTTAGGACTTTGCTATTTATAGTAGATTGACTGGCCAGTCTGTGGCATACGTGTTACATAGTCTCAGCTAACAGTCTGTTAGAGATGATAAGAAACTCACATTTTAAACTGAAAAAAAAGCATGTGATTAAGTAATGGGAAATAAGTAAGACAGCTTGTAAGCTATATGGCAGCATTCAAATGTGGACATGTTAAAGCAATTAATATTAGTATTAAATAATGCAAAAGACAGATGCCAAAATAAAGCTTTCATGCAGAGGACCTCACAATTTTGTAAGATAATTATTTTGGCACAAATGATATATTATCCAGAATGTTATATAACAAAGATCACTGCATATATAAACTAAGGTATGTATCAACAAAACGACATAGTAGCACGTGTTGTTTAATTTTAAGCAAAAATCAGTAAAAATAGTTAGCAGCACTTAAAGAAAAAAATCTACCATTTTACAAATTTAAAACAAGAAAAGAAAACTCAAATGTCCTATCCTTCACAAAGAACAAGCCAAATATCTAAAGTCACTACTGGAAACGAAGGGGCTATATTCAGAGAGAAGCATTTCATTGTATAATCTGGATGAAGGTAGCAGAAAATCTGCACTCTGGCCAAGTAGCAGCTACATACAACAGCTTGAAATCTCCTGGTAAGTGTGGCTACAGGGTACCAAATGATTCCCCTTTTCCACGTTTCCTGATGGCCCTCACTGTTCATCTTCAATCACTCTCCAAAGCTGCATGAGTAAACAGAATGCCTGGTACACATCTCACACACTATCTCAGCCCCACCCTTGCATACTTTGGCACAGCTCTTAGTTCCAGCAATGACAGAGACAGACTGATATCTGTATACAACACAGTCCAGTACAAGGTGTGGCACTGGACCCAATAAAAGGGGTGAATGATGATTAATACATCACTAAAATGTTGCTGAAGTAAAATTATGGAGGTTGTTATTTTAGATGACCCTTGATGAATTATGAATGCTTTGCCATACCTGCTGACTTCTTCTAAAATAGGACATGAACAAGTAGATTTCGTGTGTAGACAACTTGAGTGTATTTTAATTATTCTTTTTAAGTTATGTGGTAAATAAGTATTAAAAGAAAAATTCTAGGGTGTTCACAAAATTATCTGGATGGGATCCCAGGCCTACTTTATGTCCACCCCATTAGGATCTAGCACATCACAAAAGCTCGTCACAAGCAGCTCAGATTAGCCCCTTTATAAGCCAGAAGCATATGAGGTCTTTAGGTCTTGTTGATTTATAATATCTGTGAACACCTACCTATAGATATCATGTGACCTTGCACAGTCCATGTCCTTCACTACTAGATTAGGAATGCCACATTCTTTCTTGTCTGCCTTGAACAACCATAGGATTTGAAACTTGAACACCAGCAGCCAGCAAGTCCTTCAAATAATTCCCAACTGGAACTGATCCTAGAAATACAGTGAGGTGGGGGCTCAAGTTTTTTCAGAGCCATTTGCCTTCTTGCTACCATTGACTTGTCCTGAAACCCATGTGGGATCACATTTTTTTCTCCCTCTCAAAAATCCCCACTGGCCTTTGGTACAAGACCTCTTGAGGCTCTTGACCTCTTACTTTATAGAGAAGATAAAGCTATTTCTCCTTTGGGGTAGTTGCAAAATGTAAAGGGAATTGAGGTTCATTTTTCTCAGTTCTAAATTTGAGATAGTCCAAGACATCTAGATGGAAGTGTGGAAGTGATGGTGGTGTGTGTGTGTGTCTGTGTATGTTGAAAGAAAGGTATATGCATATATGTATGTGCATGCATGTGTCTTCAGAGAAATGAATACATATGTGTGTGTGCTGAAAGAAATATATACATATATGTTTGTGTTTATTAAAAGAAATGTACATATTTTTCCTTGCCAAAGCTATAGAAAACTTACAAATGAAAGCTCCATTTAAAAAATAACTTACTTCTTCCAAGTTGACAAACTAGAAGCTCAATGGTCTGATATTTCTAATACTCATCATTAGAATAAACTGGGTTATTATGATTCCTAAATATACGCTTTGCTAAAGTTGGCTGCCTGCTTATCTAAGTTTTCCTTTATACATATCCAGTAAGTTTAAATGAGGCACCTTCTGAACCAATGTGCATTCTTGTCATCTCTCTTAGGCTGCTTGGGGTCAGACCCAGCCAAATGTTAGGCTCTTTGTGACCCACAGGATTAAGAAGAGTATGGTGAGAGGAAGGCTCTATTTCTAGGAACCAACCAAAGGAAAACATAGTCACTGTAACCTGAAATGGAATCTTTGATAGAGAAAAGAATATGTGAAAACCATAAACAAGATAGAAAATCTGCTGCTAAACCTGCACAGGGCATTCCTAAAAATACATTCTCATTATGTGCTCCACAGAACAAAATCCTATAAAGAAACCACAGTATGAGCCCATTTTTGTATGATGAATCACATTTTTCAATGAGACAGAACAAGACATCCGGAAATGACTTTCTTAAAATCTTCAAGAGTAGATCATCTGAATTACATAAAGATAACAATGTTACTCCCTTTAACTACATTTTCTCAATGAAATACATTTTGCAATGTCACTTCTCCCAGCAGGACACACCCACATTTCTGTCACTACTTTTATTCTTATTCGATGTTTTTCTTTCTTGTTATTTTACTTCCCAGTGAAGACTGATTTATTTTTACACTTTGACCATCCTGCAGTTTGCACTCATCAGAGTCACAGGAGCCACCAGACCTAGCCCTGAGAGATGGCTCGTGTTCTCTGCATAGGGGTGGGTCTGACTATGAACTTTAGCTCTATCAAATCAGTGCAGAATGAGCATTCTCTGGACCAAAGTCCACACACGGCCAGTCCACACACTGTCCTCTGTCTCTAGTAAGCAAAATCAAAGTCCCCTAAAGCCATCACACTGAGCAAAAGGCCATTCCTCCTACTAGCTGGCTATGATAGCTGACAAAACAGAGCATGTTATATACACAAGTTTATCACTACCTGTTGTATGTGTGACTAAAATTATATAATTCAATTAAATATCAGGTAGTGAGATTTAAGTTTAACAGCTGTTAATTGACTTTTCTACCACACAGGCAAAATAACAGATATGCAATTGTCCCAGCTGGCCTTCCACGGCTGTGATAAACATGAGAAAAGCAACTTGAGAGAAGAAAGAATTTGTTTAGCTTACTCTTTGTCGTCACAGTCCATCACTAAGGGATGTCAGGACAGGAACTCAAGCAGAAACCTGGATGCAGGACCTTGAAGCAGAGTCCATGGAGGAACGATCCTTACTAGCTTGCTTTCTATGGCTTACTCAGCTTCCTTTCTTATACTGCCCAGGCCCCACCTGCCTAGGGATGGCACAACCCACAGTGGGCGGGACCTTACTACATTAATTATCAACTAAAAAACGAAGTTTCCATAGATCTGCCCACCTCAACTGATGCTACCTCTTCCTAGCTATGTCAAGTTGACAACAGCAGCTGTGACAGCAAGGTAATGAATGATAGGGGTTTTCTGTTTCATAGTTTCAGAAATCTCACCCTGTGGCTGCAGGGCTCTGTGGTTTTGGGCCTGTGGTGGGCACAGTTCTTAATGGTAGAAACTAGTAATTGAGGAGGCTTGTTCTGTTAACCTCATGATAGTCAGGAAGACAAGAGAGAACCAGAGGGTGGGAATCTTCATATCTCTTTGGAAGGTATACTTCAACAACAGAACTTCCTTCCACTGGATTCTACCACCCAAAAGCCCACTTGAAGCTGAGATCTTAAACGCACAGTGCTGGGGAACATTCCAGACTCAAACTGAAGCAACAACAAAACAACTGATGGCTGAATGCAAAATACTGTAACCAAATCTGTTAATAATTATTTTCTTTATTTTTAAAATATTCTTCCTAGAAGTTCCCAAACTGTAAGAGAGTGAGAATCACTAAAGTGGAGATACACTCACTACTGATTCTGTACAACTATCTTTTTATTGTCTTTGTCCCTTATGAAACTAAAAAGAAAACCTCAAGTTCCTGCATCAATCAAATGGCTTAAAAGATGCTCTTGGTCTGACATATTCAGAGGCAGATGCTCACAACTAACGATTGAACTGATCATGGGGTTTCCAATGGAGGAGTTAGAGTGAAGACTGAAGGAGTTGAAAGAGTTTGTGTCCACATGAGGAGAACAACAATACCAACTAACCAGAGCCCCCAGGGTCTAAACCACCAACCTGGGAGCACTTAGGGAGGGACTCATGGCTCCAGCTGTATATGCAAGGGAGGATGGTCCTGTCAGGTATAGGTGGGAGAGGAGATCCTTGGCCTCATGAAGGCTGGATGCTGTGTGTGGGGAAATTCGAGGGTGGGGAGGTAGGAGAAGGGGGTAGGTGGGGGCACATCCTCATAGAAGCAGGACTAGGGGGGGATAGGATAGGGGGTTCCTGGGCGGGAGGGGTGCGGGAAATGGGATAAGGGGATAACATCTGAAATGTAAATAAAATATCCAATAAAAAAAAAGATGCTCTTGAACCATGAATATTAAACCCCATGACAACAATAGGTGCCTTATGCAATATAGGAACTGTCACTAGTCCTTCATGCCAACAAAGTATGCCTATGGGACAGCAAGCAGAGAGGAGCTGGTAAAAACCTACAAGAAGTGAATAGGTCATTGGGATCACTGCAGTGTTTTCAGGTTGGGATTAGTCACCACAAGGACTAATATTTAACATACACTGGCATGAGCGAGGTCACCCTAGCATTATGTCTCATTCCACACGCATACTCACATGTCTTTGTAGTTTTCTTCCATGTTATGATGCTTTATGAGGTCACCATCAGGTACAGATGCACATTCCAGTCTCCAGAGCTATGTGCCAAATAAACCTCTATTCTTCATAAATCAGCAACACTCAGGAATTCTCTTACAATAACTGAAAGACTAACATAGTCCTATATACAAGAATTTGCCAATAAATGTATTCTACATATTTTGCTAAAGTAAAGGTATATATGTGTATTGTTTCCTGCTTTAAATGACTTAAATAGTGGCCACTTTTGGCATTG
This sequence comes from Grammomys surdaster, assembly GCF_004785775.1. Classification (NCBI taxonomy): domain Eukaryota; kingdom Metazoa; phylum Chordata; class Mammalia; order Rodentia; family Muridae; genus Grammomys; species Grammomys surdaster. The sequence goes on along the minus strand of NW_021604569.1, from coordinate 16,465,473 downwards.
CTTAAGATGATATTTTGAGAACTGTTAATGGCAGTAATAGTATAACAACAGATTGTAGTATATATTCTAAATTTTAAATGACTAGCAATATCTTAAATATTGTTATAAATGTCATGTGACTGGTAGAGGACCAGAAATAAACCTGCAAATTAGGACAAGTACCACAAAATGAATAGGTAGCCCCCCCCACCCTAAAAATGCAATAGATACATCAGATAACTGAATTTCCTGTACACTTCATAGCTCTTTTTGCTAGGAATTCCAAGCTCAAAATACACTGACTCCTTCAGTATGTCATGCCATTTCAGGGGTGAGAGGGTCGAATGTTAACACAGGAAGCCTGGAGACAGGCTTCTGCATTCTTGTTTCTGGATGCTACCAATTACATAAAGGCATGCTAACTTAAATAAGTTATATGCCATCTTTCTTGGAGAATGTCTCTCTTGGGCATAGAGAAGAACCCTATTCAATCCCATGACCCTTCATCAGACCTATGCAAGCAATACTGAGCACTCAATGTAAGCTCAAATTTCTCAGTTGTGCTTAAGTCATCCTGTGGAGATATTTTTCAGTCAAAAGCAGTCAAGTATCAGGCACTGTACTTCATTGCTAGACATCTTTAAATTAAAACATTCTCTCTTCTGTCTTTGTTTTGTAGTGTAGTTCTAGCACTGGATTTTTAAAAGCAGCTTTATTGATATATACATAGCATATGATTTTCCTACTGACAATGTACCAATTCAATGTTTCATAAATCCACAGCAAAATTTTTTATTAAAACCAAAGAAACCTATAAATCTTAGTAACCAATTTCCTTTCTACTTCCAGTTCCTTAGATTTGAGCAACTATTGATCTTATTCTTTTTCTATATTTGTCTACTATGGACATTTCATATAGAAAGAACTATATAATGTGTGGCCTTTGTGGCTAGCTTCTTTTATGTAGCATGATATTTTCAAAGTTTATGCTCATCACTACACCATGTATTAGCACTTGGTTATTTTGAGTGCTACAGGAGTCCATTTAAAGGTGCAATGAGAGAACTGACTCCACAAAATACTATTCTGACCTCCACTTGTGCAGTAAGTACATCACACATATCAACACTCAATTACTGGTGCATGTATACACACATACACATGGCAATAATACTACAACTAATAAATTTTTAGTGTGTGACACACTGCATGTCTGTATAGTATAAATACTGAATCCAGCTTCACTCTTTTGTGTGTGGGTACACAGCTGTCCTGGCAGCACTGGTTGCCTGGCAGCACTGGTTGCCTGGCAACACTGGTTGAAAAGCAATTCTTGCTCCCACTGAAATCAGGTAGAACAAAGTCCTGGAATGTTGTTTACTGTTCTTTCAAGGTTGCTTTAGCCTTCCTGGGTTGCTTGCACTTCTCCAGGACATTTAGGATCATGACACTGAGTTTCATACAAGTCTTCACTGCAGCTATGTAGAATAGTATTATCAGCTTTATATACTCAGACTGTGCTTTTGTTTTTTAGCTTCTTCATGATTCACTTGAACTTTGACACTATCTTGTTTTCTGACTGTGTAAAACACTAAATTTCACAATCAACATCATATAGAGGAAGGTCCCACTTCTATTCTCATCTGACAGACACCTGCTATTTCTCTTCATGTTTTCCCCCCCAAAAAGTAAAGATGTTTTTATTCCTATTTTTTTCTTAATTCTTCCTCCAAGGCATCATACCATGAATGGCTTCTGAGTGCTCTGCTCTCTGACTGACTATTAGAAGTCATTCTATGTTGGCCTGCGGTGGGTTTCCTCTTTATTTTTATGACTGCTACGAAGTATTTTTAGAAGATAAGCTAAGACTATGAATACTGTTTTGGTATGAAAGAACAGAGAAATGGGATTTGCCCTTTGATAATTAAATGTCATGCTGTCACTGCAGAACAAGATGTTATTTATATTTAATCCAGTCCTAAACGCACAAAGAACCTAGAAAAATGTTTTACCTGTTTATAACCAACAGACAAAAACTGATTGTCAATAATGAACTGTGAGTTTGAACTAAATCAAATAAAATCAATACCAACTAAATTAGCTAGACTTCAAACAAAATCTACCCACTATATATATATATTCATTCATTCTTGCACTCTCTTTGAATTCCTCTTTTATTCATCTCTATTAGGGCAGTCAATTGGTCTATTAAACTCTCTCCAAGAATCCTCAAGATTAAATATTAGAGTTGTGAGTAACTAGAATTCTCTTGAAAGGGACCTACTAGTTCTTGGCCATTATGAAGGCATGGTCCTTCATCCCATAGCCCATTCATAAGCATACTGGCTGCTATCTGACCTCCAGAAGGAACTTTGTAAAGTGAAAACACTTGTAGTCTTGTTCAGACTCAGCACAGTGCTAGATGGGTGTTTGGTTCAGTGGTATTTTATTCCTCAGATGATATTTAGAGATCCTACCTCCATTTAAAAAGTATTACCATTCCCTAACATATACTTAAATATCTATGTATTCTTCCTCACTTAACTAAAAGTACTTTGTCAAGCTGTTAGTCCAACATATATTTCCCAAAATTACTAATAAGAACCTGAAACACAGGATTTTTGCAAAGCCTGAATTAATCTGAATATCTTTTGCTATTTCTGAGCCTGCTGTTTAGAACATGCCAGATTCCTTTGTCAAAAAATAAGCATTTTAAATGCACATTGTGATTGAAAGAAGGATCATCCCAGCTATCTCACACTGCTGTTTCTGTGAGAATAAAGTGAGGAAATGTCTATAAGTGTCTGGGGTACTGTTGGGCACACAGTGACATTCAGCCAGTCTGTGAGAGCTTTTCTTCATCTTTCTCTGGGCAAAGGGCCAAGCAATCATACAGCAGTCTTTGTGAAGTCTCCTCTGCACAAGTTTATTGGTGGCCAGCCTTCAAACACAATAGGAAATGGCATCATACAAGTCTTAATTATTTGCTGGTAGACCAGTTGCCTTGTCCTCATGGCACGTACATTCATATGAGGCTTACAATGAATTATGACCAGAGCTCTGTGTCTTATATCATGAAAGACTACAGTTAAAGGAGAACCATCTTGCTATCAACACAGGGCAATTCAGGCCACCCTTCACAGTCACTCAGGTGACCAGCAGGGATTCCAAACCTATTCATCCTGAGGAGTGGGATGCTCACCCCTTGTCAGTAGAGCTGCAATACCCTGACACTGGCTCCAATCCCTGGACCAGCATGTAGTCATCTCCCCTATGACAGGGCTAGAGACTATTTTCACCCACTATAATAACACAACTTTTGGTTAGGATTTCTGAAATGAACTCTGGAGAGCCATCAGCAGGATTTTGAAGCCATGTCAGTTCTTAGCACAAAGGCAGTGTTCCCAGAATGGAACATAGCTAGCTATCCAATCTTTAAATTAGCCCTGAGTCATCCTGCCCTGGGTACTTCAACTGACAAGAAGAAATTAGCATTCTCACTCTATAAGAAGTGAGCTAAATAAAAGGCTGAAGCCAAAGGCACAAAGAGCCAGCCATGAAATTCAATAGGAGCTATTCCAACTACTCTTCCCCAGGATCCTTTGAAGTCAAGCTTGCAGAGTCACAAGCAAGCCTTTGTGAATCAGAGAAGCTCACTGTTGGCACACATAATCACTGGGAGGTAGAACCCAATCTTATAACTTGATGAAGAGGCAACAACTGTACCAACACTGTTTTGAGTTAGGATTCAGAAGCCAGAATCTATGAGAAGAACTAACATGGGAGCTGCCTACCAGTAGTGCCATTGCTGGAGACCACAGCTTCCTTCTGGCTACCATACTTTTACTTATTCTTTCTAGTACATAGACAAATCTAGATATAACCTTTGCTCACAAAGAGTCCACAGGAGGTAGAGCTAGTGTCATTATCACCACTAACAGGAAACAGAAGCCTAGATGAAGAATTTTTGAGGCTTGATGAAGGTGATCAACTGGTTCACTGATGACAGGTCCTCTAGAAATAAGTTTAATTACTTTGAAATTGTTCAGCTTAAAACCACTTCCTATTTGACAGTTATTGCTGCAGATAAAGAATCCCCATGTTTCCTAGATTGAAATTTTACCAATATGCTACAACAAAGGCAGAGGGTCACTGACCAGTTTCATTTATTCATTTTGTTGTATCTAAAACAGACAATGGGTTAAAAGCTCCTACAACTGCTCAGAAGAGCAGAAACAAAAGTCTATGATGCCGGTCCCTACTGTAGTAGACAGGACTCTGAGCTTCCTAAGCAGTCACAAAAAAGATGAATATCAAAGCTAGAATCAAAGAAGTAAAAGCAAATGCCTTGAGGAAACACACACTCAAAGGCCCCTGTAAGAGGTATGGTGAGACACAGTGAGTTCCAACCCCAATAGCATGCTAAACACAGAAAACACCTAAGTAGACTTTAGGAGCTGAAGTTATAAATAAGAACATTTTCTGTCTAAGGAGAAGAATGGTGGCTCCTGGCTAAGATCTGAAGGTTCTGACTGAGCTATGTTTTAAAGAACAGCATGGAACAAAGGGTATGAACTAAGAGGAAAAGATAGGAAACATCATTGGACATACAAACAACTGAGCTTGCAGGCGTGGCTTCAACTTAGACTGCACAGTGAGCATCCTGGTCACTAGGGAAGGGAAACTGAAAATGGAAGTGTGGCTAGGAGCTTAACCTAGCAGCTGTAGAAAACACTTGGAGGACAACAGGCAGGTCAATAATAAGACAGCAATAATAGCCTTTAGCTATGACCTCCCTGGAGGTCTGAGGGCTTCTCTGTTCAGAGCACATCCTACCTTTTCGACAGACTCTCTTGGAGATATATCCCAAGCTTTAGAATCTATTCACACCTACCTCTCCATCATTGCCCAGATTTCCTACCTCAACTTCTGTTCTTTCTTCTAAGGCCCAATCACTGCAGCCATGCTGGGGCCTTCCTAGTTGGAGACCTACCAAACTCAACTGCATCCCAGGGCATTTGTCATGTTCCACCTCCGGATGGTTCATGTCTATCTCCACTGAGTCCTGTACACAACAATACCTTTCAGGAAACCTCTGCAGACCATCTACCCAAGCAACAGCCCTACTACCTTCTTTTCCATCTGCTTTCATGTTTTATATCAGTATGTTTAACATCTGTCTCCCTGACTAGAATATATGAAGATGTGAGGATTTGTTGAGACTGTGATGTACTATCTATGGCTATCTTTCCATGTGTTAAGTATTATTGGTGGGTAGTGGGTCCACAGTAACTATATATCAGATGAATGAACAATAGTGAGATCATAGTTAAACACAAGTCAAGAGGCCAAAGCAAAAAGGGTGATTTTGAGCATACAGAAGTGTGCTGATTGAATGTTCAGTGAAAGAGTGAAGCCCAAGTCAATGAAGAAATCTAAGATAACTCTAACACCTCTCCTTGTCTGGCAGAGAAAAGGCAGGGCCCCTCATCATGCCAGGGATAGAGATAGAATAAGAAGTTTGGATTCGATACAGCAGTTTGGCTCCTGTGTGGCCCCATCTGGGGATGTGTAGACAGAAAGCTTGTTCAGAGAACATGTGTAAATAGGAGCCAGAGATGAGAGGGAAGAACTGGGGAAGCCAAGTGGCATGCTTATAGATCAGAGTGTATATGCTGTGTCTTAGCTTAAGGTGTCTTATTATTGAGAGGCCTTGGCCCCCCCAAAACAGCAGGAAGTGCTTCGGAGCAATGGCCTTTATGCTCTTAGGAGGTCATATCTCCAGGAAAGAATGCAAGGCAGGATAAATATGTTTCCTCACGAGCCTTAAGAGAAGGTGTTAACCCTATAGAGTAGAGCCCAGAAACACACTAAGATCCCCAGCAGATCACACAGAACAGACACCGATACAACCTCTAAGAAGCTGAGAAAAAAGCTTCTGAGATGAAATCTTCCCAGGCCATATGTGTACAGAGCAACTCGGCACTACCCTGGTGAGCTCAGACAAAGAGGATGAAGGCAGCGACAGCAAGGGGTCAGGGCTCACTCTGACAATGTTCTTAATAGCAGGATAGTGACAGCATATGAGGTGACTCCTAATTCATTGGAAATTCCCCAAATGCAGAGAGTGGCCCTGGCACAGAGTCCTATCTGAGAAATTATTTGTCATGTCCATCACAAAGGAGCAAAGGAAGAAAAGCAAGGCCCTGGTAAGCATGGACCACACAGAAGAAATGGACTGGAGACGAGGCCCCTTATTCTAACATGTTCCTGTGCTGTTACATTTGAGTGTCATTGGAGCAGCAAGAAGGAGTAAGTACATTGTTGGAAATGAGGGAAGCTGAGAAGGGTGTTCTTTAAAAATCTCTTCTTTGTAGCCAATAGAATATGGGTGAGCAAGTAGAAGGCTTGAAGCAAGAAAACTTCAGAAGCCCAAGGAAGAACTGACAAGAGCCCGAATTCAGGCTGCACAAACCTTACAGTGGAGAAGACCAGAGAGGAAATGCTGAAGGATACCTCAATGAAAGAGAGGAGAGCTGAGCAAGGGACTGGAAGTTCAGGAGGTCATGCCCACTGTCAGCCTTTCCTCTACCCGTGCTGTCTGGCTCATGACAACCATACACATCCAATTCAACTATGCCAAGTTCATTTCCAAGGTCCCTCCAAATGCAGGCTTGGATCCTCACCTGCTGCAGATTTAGCATGTGGTTTAGGATCCACAGCCTTTTCGGGAGACAGACCAAGATCAACTACTGTCTCAAATTAGTGAAGACTTCAGAGACTATTGAAAGATAAATTCTGTCAAGGAAAAATATTCATAACTTTTCCCTGGACAAAAAGTAGAAAGTGTAGCAAGTTACCTGCTCATGCAGCAGGTAGAGAGCTCTGTTTTAAGGTAAATTGCAAAAGGCATGCATCAAGACTTTTAGACCAATCTCAACTGGTTTTGGTGAGAATTTCAAAAGCCATGAGAATATGAACTCCAGCTATGCTGGGAGGTTCTAGGTTACAGCCCTACCAGTCTTGCTCAAGGACTCTGGTTAAAGGCTGGGAGAGAGAACCAGCTAGACTGGTTTTGTTAGATTGTCCCACGGATGGTCACACAAGTCTGGTATCACTAAACACCATTTTGGCAACTTTCAAACACTTCATAATCATTTCCATGCAAAAGTAGCTGGCATTGTAGTGTTATCCCCATTTCAAAGGAGGGAGAGGAGATAACTAATACGGATGGAATGCTTACTCTAAGCTCAGTGAAGAGATAGGCAGATGCCCAGACACACAGTCTCCTTGGGTTTTCATGGCAACCCATAAGGGAGGGGCTATTTCTCATTTTTTACAGATGAAACTGAGACTTGAATTAAGGAACTGTCAAAACACAAGATAGCTAGCAAAAGATGGAGCCATAACTCCAACTCAGGTCTGGCTCAGCCCAGTCACCAGAAGATGCTCACTGCCAAACAAAAATGCTACCGATAAAAATAGTCCCTAACACCTGAAGCTAAGTAAAGATGATGCCTTAATTTTCCTTAAAGCTGTTGACATCAAACACTAGCTGGGCTGGAATCAATGTGGATGAAACAAACACACCGTGTTAAAAGATGCATAACAGGCTCATCACTCCCACACACACACACAAATCACATAGCTGTAGTAAATATCATAAATTATTTGTAGAAATCAAAGTGCCTTCGATGCCTTCTCTTCAACACAGAGAGTCCAGGAAGCCTCCTTGCTTAGATCAATCACATATGGTCCTCCTCAATCAATAGTTAATGAGTTCCAAGCCAGCTGGGATTATGGGGTGAGATTCTGCCACAAAATAATCATCATGATACCAATCATCATCACTGTTCCTTCACTTCCTTAAATTTGACTTTCTAAAGTCTGTACATAAGCCTTTGAAACTGAAGGGCTGTTGTCCAGTTTCTTACAACCCCAGGGGTCCAATCCAAGGACAAAAGCCATTCTGTCTGGTCCACCAAGTAAAGGTCCACATCACAATTGCATTTGAAAAGGCTTTATGCCTCTACCTCCATTTCTGTAACTTTAATTATGTATAATCATGAGCACATTGCTAGTGTACTGTGAGTATTACAAAATTTATACAGACTAGATCTCTGGAAAGAATTAAATAACAGTAAAATATTTTCTTTCCAAAACCTAGTTGGATCACAAGGGAAGTTCACTGCACAACCACCTGGGAGAACACAGCTCAAACAAAGGAAGAAGTAAGGAATCTGTGCTTGGGTCTTGTGGTGAAGTGATAAGGAACCTACAGCATTCTTGCCCTCCTTGCCAAGGACACCTGGCCAATGACAGGAAATGAATGTTCCATCCCTTCTAGCCAGTCCAGAAAGCTGCCAGGCCTCTAGGCAACCCACAGCTGGAGGTCTGCTCTTGGGTCAGTACAGTGGCTACAGGAAAGGAGGGGGTGTGTGGTACTGCAAAGAACTGCTTGTCATGGTTCTCTAAGTAAGAGAAGGAATGAGATGCAGCCACCACCCAGCACCACTCGCTGGCCCAGTTGGCAAGAATGTGAGGCATGTATTCAAGCCTGGGTGTTGCCTTCCCAGACAGGGTGGGGACACACTGAAGAAGAAGCGCCATGTTAGCTTCTCCCCACTCTTGAGGCTTACCTCTTAAATGCTGGATTCCCAATAAAGAGACAAGACCTGCTTAGTTTAAGGGAAGAAACAATAAATGAAGACTTCTTGGTCCCATCATTGTAGTTCTTTAGAGACAATTAGAGTCAGGAAAAGGAAACACTTTTCTGTGGGTCCTTTATCAATCCTTTCTATGTCTGCTTATCCTTTCAATTAGAAAACCAGTGTTCAGTTTTACCAACTCTCTCCATGTATGTGATCAACAGACAGTGTCTGTCCTATCTTTGAGGCTAAATAATTCAGGAAGAAACATACACACACACACACCACACACACACACACATCCTGAGAGAGTTAAAGGCTGTCCTAAGTAAAGGTAGAAAATGCCCATGGCAGCTTCTCCTCCTTCCTTCAAGTAAGCAGAATGAAAATATGAGGTGCCTAAACCTTTCCAAAACACAGGTTTCTGTCTGGAATCCATTTACACAGCTCGCTTCTGCCATGGGCTTGTATTAATGTACCTGTGTTGTTACTAATGTGCTACTCCCAAGCAAAACCTGGAATGGGAGCATATTTGGAGTACCCAACAAAATACACAGAGGCTTGGTTGAAACAAAATAAAATATATCCTTTTCAGAAGGGAAGAGAAAGCTGAAAAGTTTCTTTATTCAGCTGAAAGATAGCAATGCTCTGTGCCAAGACCAGTTCTGAGGTGGTAAGGAGCAGCCGTCCATTCAAAAGGACTTTGAAAATGAGGTTCTTTCCAAACTCACGGATTCTTGGACTTAGCTCCAAATTTCCTCAATATGCTCATTCATTGCCATATTTAATATGTGCTTACTGTGTGCCAAGCACTGCTTTCAGGAGTCTTGTGGGAAGTGGCGGTAAGAAAGCATAGCCTGAGTTCTGGCAGAGGGCATAAACATCTGGCATGCTTACACCTCAGACAGTATTAAAGGAGCCAATGCCTTTTGCTGGACAAGCAGGAGATCAAATAAATGCAAATACCCCTAGGAGAGATGGCACACAAACATAAATTTAATAACCCACTGTCAGATTTTAATTTTCAAAATGGAGTTTAATAGACTATTTCTATAGAAAACAGGAATGCTAACAGGACTGAGGATAACTATGGAAATTAAAGCTTTAAAAGGGGCAATTTGAAAGAATCAAAAGGCAATTTCCCTCAATGGTAATTTGATAAAAAAATTAACTAGAGGATTACTAAGCATACAAAACACATTTTATTATCTAAAAGTGAGATTATAAGATTTTAGAAACGTTAAGCAGGTGGGAAAGGTAGCTCAGTCAGTTAAAGTGCTTTTTGCAAAAGCATGAGGATCTAATTTTAACCTCCACAATATGTGAAGAAAGCCAGGCATATTAGTAACTTTGTAATTGCAGAATTGGGAAAAAGAGAGAGGCAGATCTCTGGGGTGGGCTAGTTAGCACAGTTGGTAAGCTCTTAGCTAATGAGACTGTCTCAAAAAAAAAAAAAAAACAACAAAAAACAAAAAACAAAAAAACCTGTTCCTGAGGAATGGCACCCAAGGTTGACCTCTGCCTTCTACACACATAAGTACAAATACTCACATACACCCACATGGACATGCACTTATACACATATGTTTGCTCCCAACACACAGTGCTGAAACCTTAAGATGTTGTTTTTGTTAAGTGTATTTGTGTAGACAAAATATGGGAGGCCATTAGCTAGGGAATGTAGACAGGCCAGTCTTTCTCTGCAGCAAGAACTGAGCTGCTGTGCATCCTTTCCAGTCCTGCTACTGCCTGGCCTCACAGCACAGGAGCTTCAGTTCTGACCTGCTCCACAGGAAGGATTGGCACACTGGTTCACAAGCTGTGGTCCCTTCTGTGTTGTGGCTGTAGACCCTTCTTACAAACGCAGGTTCCTCTGCAGACTGGTTTGTAAATATCTAAAAAGCATCTTTGTTAATACAATGTCTGCTTGAGAACCACTAGGAAGCGGGTTCTAAGGAGGTGACAGACTATCTCTGTATCATAGGTCTAACCTCAACCTGCTTTCTCTGACACCTAAATTTTGGTATTTACCACTCTGAAACAGACATCTCCTAAATGAAGACATGGATAGTGGGGCAAGTCAAGGTGCTTGCTGCACGAGTTCCATTCCTGGGACCCATGTAAAAGTGCAAGAGAACCGGCTACACAAGGATGTCCTCTTATCTTCACATGGACACATGGTACTACACACTCACATGCACACAAGAAAAAAAATACAATATTAAAGGAAGAAGACATACAAATGGCAGTTGGTATATACAAGACATTCAAAATTTTCCCAATTTCTCAACATATAACCAACCTAAAAATGACTTTCACATTTTTTAAACCAACTGGTGAGAAAAAGAGAACAATATTTCCTAGTACACCTTTCAAGAAACACAAGTTCCTCCACCCACAGACAAAGCAGCACTGGAACTCAGCCACCGCTCATTTACAAATTGCTCAGTGGCCGTGGATGTCATGGCAGAGCCAAGGAGTCCCTTGGAGACAGATGGCCCACAGAGCTAGAAACATTTACCACCTGACCCTCTGCCAAAGTGCTTGCTGACTGCTGCCCTGCATGGCAAAATCCAAATGCTGTGTAGGGCACTCAGGGCTTTCCAAGACGTGGACCGTGCATTTTCTTGTGAACCACTTCCTGAGATCTTACTATGTAACTTCTGCCAGGCTCCTATAGGGTCCTGATTGTGAGGTGAAGCCAGCATGGCTAAAAGCCACCTCTGACATTCCCAAACTGCTTAGACCAGGCATGTGATAGCTGGCTCATTTAAATAACTTTACAGAAGATAATAGCTGTAAAGAGGGACTAGAAGTGACTTGGGTTTTTTTATTTTTAAAGCTCTTTTTATTAAAGGACTTTATAGTGGCATTGCTTGACAAACATTAATAACAACCTGAGGTTTTTTTTTTTTACTTAGTTTTCATTACCTTTAAATACTGTGTGTATGTGTGTGTCTGCACATGTTCTTGAAGGTGTATGCATACATATATGCAAGCGTGTGTTAACCTGCATGTACTAGAGCCAGAAGTCAATGTTAGGAGTTTTGCTCAATTGATCTATGTGTTTTGAGACACAGTTTCTTATTGAACATTGGAGTTTTTTGTTAAATTTAGCAGTCCTAGCTGGCCAGGAAGACTCACGGTCCCTGTCTCTGCCTCTTGTGTACTAGGATTACAGCTGTACACTACCAGCAGAAGCGTTTTTATAACAAATGTTTCATTTCAATGTTTACAGAAAACCTAGGCGAGCTGCTAAAAATTAGAAACAACCAACAGATGTTTCCTCAGGTCACAGAGAGGGAACTGAAAGAGTCTAACGGCATAAAGACTGAATCTCAGATTTTACTGCATGGTTACAGTTCTTAGGTGCTATCAGAAGCCCACAGACATGTATTCTGGGCATGACCCTCTATCAAATGGCTGCCACATCCTTTTTTTTTTTTTTTTTTTTTTCCAGACAGGGTTTCTCTGTGTATCCCTGGCTGTCCTGGAACTTACTCTGTAGACCAGGCTGGCCTCAAACTCAGAAATCCACCTGCCTCTGCCTCCTAAGTACTGGGATTAAAGGTGTGTGCCACCACCGCCTGGCATGCCACATCCTTGTAAATACACTGTAAACTGACTCATCGAAGAGAGTTCCTGTTAACACAGGGAGGGTTCTAAAGGGCCCTAAGCTCCCTGCTATTTCAGGTGTACATGGCCCACTCAAGCTGGGACTTTTGTGCCCCGAGTACAGGTTTAGCCTGGCAGGGTCTCACAGCTCAGAGGTAGGATATTTAATCACAGACAATCTGATCCAATGCAGCATCCTTTTCCTCAGCTCTCTAATATTTTCAGTCTGAAGAAACCAAAATCACATTTTTATGAAGATGAGAACAGGTAAAATAAAACTATTTTAATTTGAAGTTTCAAAAAGAAAATGCAGATTACTAAGAACAAATTATTCAGGAATGAGACTAATTCATAGATCACTTAGCTCTAGTCTAAATCCTAAAATATCAGTGAATATTTCCTCCCTCAACATCAAAATACCTAATAGATACAAGCTGCATGAGCCAGATAAGAGGAGCCCAGGTATCCAAACAAATGCTGTCTTCAGGTCCTTCTCTGTATACCAGCATCCTTGAGTCCTGAGAAGTATAAACAAAAACCCAAAGCATGCCTGAGAGCTCGCAAGGCTGTTCACAATCTACTGCCTACAGAGAAGAGAAGACACTACCGGGCCCCTTTCCTCCATGTGTGCTTCCGTTATGGAATGCCACAGTGTATACAATAACCAAAACATATGCCTGTTTTGATATGTTAGATGGTAACTAATGAAAAAGCCACCACAAAATACAATGCTATCTATTGTCAAGGTGTCTGAGGTAAGACAAGAAATGCTACTATCTAAAATTCTCCATTTATCATAAAAGAAACTGATACCTACAGTGACATCCTGAGAATATCCTTGCAGATGTTGAGTCATGAAAAAACTGGATCAGACTTACTCCCTTCCACAGGCCTCCACTTTAAGACAGAAACTGTTCTTCTATGCTCAGCTCCTTCTATCAGAGGGGCTGGGCAGCTCCTCTGCTGCAATATTTATACTGGCTGGGTCTAAATAAGAATGACAAGCTTTGCCAGAAAGACAAACTAATTTTACCCCCTTGGAAATAGATAACTTGCCTAAATTGTCCAATAATCAAAAACAATTCCAAAAATACTCAATCATTTCAGTGGTCTTGGAATTCCAACATCTCATAAAACCTATTTTAGATATTTATTTTTAAGTGTCACGGAGCCATCCAACTCCTGCATCCAGCAGTCCTTTTTCCAGTGACACGAACCCCACCTGTTTGTGATTGGGCCTTGTGCTAGCCAGTTGTTTTGTTTTGTTTTGTTTTTTATTCTGGTTTTGCTTTTTGGTGACACAAACTAACATCATCAGGAAAGAAAAAAAATCAATTAAGGAGTCAGATTGACCTGTAGGCAAGTTTGTGGAGCATTTTCTTGACTAATGATTGATGTGGGAGGATCCAGCCCACTGTGGATGGTGACACCCCTAGGCAGGTAGTCCTGGAGTGTATAAGAAAGCAAGCTGAGCAAGCCATGGGGGCCAAGTCAGTAAGCAGCATTCCTCCATGCCCTCTCTTTCAGTTCCAGCATCCACATTCATGATTTGGTTACCTTCAATGATGGACTACAGTCTGTAAGCTAAAATAAACTCTTTGCTCCCTGAAGTTGCTCTTGGTCATGGTAGTTATCACAGCAACAGAAAAGCAAGCTAGGTCAGACCTATGTTCCTTATGAAAATGTAGTCTCCTTGGCCACTTGTTCATGGGTTTCTTCCTTTCCCTTGTATAAGACAATAGTGGGCTCTTTCACAGTGGCACTTTCTCTATTCCTTGAGTTGGGTATTCCCCTCCTCTCCTCGAAGAACCCCACTTTGCCTGAAATTCACTGTTACGCTGTATCTTGCCCTTTTCAATATAAGGACTTCCAATTCACACTCAACCTAGTTTTCCTACCTTCCCTACTAAATAAATACACTCCTCAACTCTCTGTGCCTCAAACAAAGATTACCACTAGAACCCCAATATCTAAGTCACCCCAGGCCTGAGGATAGCATATTTTCTCTCACGGTTACTGCTTCCACACCCTCAAATTCCTTTTTATTGGTTTGCTTTAGTCTCACAATGGGCTCCAAATTGTTTTCCACTTCTCAGTCCCTTGCTTTCAAACAAAGGAACCAAGTTGAGACCATTAATTATCTGTGAAAGAAAGGCAGAAATAAGCCACAGAGAGGGTGTCTAGTGCCAAGCACAGTAGACAATTTTTACATCTGTATAGTGACTTACTCTTGGGAACACTCAACCGACAAAGCCCCACCAAAATCTGTCACTCAGCATGCTTCCTGCACAGGCTCAACACGGATCTTTGTCTTACACAGTGGAAGACTCTTAAAAGTAAACAAGTTTCATGTAGGAATTCCAAGTTCAGGGGCTCCCTGCCACCAACAACAGATTCATTCTAGAAAACACAATTTTAAATCTTTGTTATTCTGTCATGTTTTGAAATGTAAGGCAGTATTTTGACACACTGTTAATAAAAGGAATTCTTCTCTGACACCAATAATTTGATTTAATTCAAAGGTCTGCATGTTAATTATGAGGCTTTTTCGGAAAGGAGAAACACCCGTGGTGATAACAACTGAAAATATAAACAATCTGGTTTGAACTCTTGGATGCCTTTGAGCCCACTTCATCAGACACTGAAGCATGAGAAGAGATGCAGACAAGGCTGAGGAGAATAGGAGAGAGGGAAATGACAGGGCACATAAACAGCTAGATTACTACTCTATGCCAGACACTTGAGAGCAATACCAGAAGCCCACTCACAAAGAAAGGGGGCACAAGGGCAGTTCCAGTGAGAACCAGGCAGTTCTAGTGGGCAGTTCCTTCCTTGACTGAAGAGTAAACTCCTTGAGACACTATGCACATGTAAAACTAAAACAGTAAGCAAGCAAATGTCTTACTTGCTTCTCTCTCTCTCTCTCTCTCTCTCTCTCTCTCTCTCTCT
>NW_021604569.1:16413439-16450182 GCF_004785775.1 Grammomys surdaster | reverse complement strand
TTCTCCTTCTCCTTCTCCTTCTCCTTCTCCTTCTCCTTCTCCTTCTCCTTCTCCTTCTCCTTCTCCTTCTCCTTCTCCTTCTTCCAATTAGAATATCTCCTAGCTGCTATTTGGGAACTACTGCTTTCAGTTCTGCCAGGGCAGGGTGACATGTTATGCAGAGTTCTGGCCTTGCTCTCCAACTGGGTCATATACTATTCCAGGGTTCTGGCCTCTACAGTCCAAGTGGCAACATGCCTTTGTAAAGCATAAGTGCCAGGAGAGACAGGATGAGGATAAGACCCCATCAGAACAAGAAGTGCCTTCAAGGATGGAGAAAAGAATTCATTTAGGAAATGCATAAAGAAAAACACACCCAATGTGTCTGCCACACAATGCAGACTGGCCCAAGAGCCACTGTGAGATGGACACAAGTGTTCTCAGCTTTCAACATCTATTAGAGTTACCAGGAAACTTAATTACAGATGCCCAGGGTACCAGGCAGCCCACAGACACAGATGGCATAGTCAGTGACAAGTGCTCAGGAAAAACCTCAGCATCCCACCTGGCTGACCTCTTCTTCAGCAAGAGCAAAAAGCCCAATTGCAGATAGCACCCCCCTCCACCAAGAAGGCTAGCAATTGTAGCCTCTGCCTTCCAGTAGAAACCATAAAACTTCTTCCCAAAGCCTGACTAAATGCTGCAGTCCCGTCCTTCACCTGTTTCTTTCTTCCTCTAACCTTTCAGGTGGGAACTGTAATAGGGAGGAATTTATCTTCTTCTTACTCATTCACTGATAACAATCAGCCCCCACTTCTTTCTCTACAAATCCGTCTTTAGTTTCTCCCAAGATGAGGTATACTTTGGAGAATCTGCTATGATCATTATGATCCTGCTATGATCCTGAAGCTCATAATGAAGACAGACTTTTTTTAAGGCCATGCTACACATTTTTGTTAGAATAAGAGAGGAACTGTAAGGAATCTCTTTCTGTTGGTACTTACAGCCATGTGGTTGACCCACACTCATCCACAGGACCTTCTGAGCCTATTTATGAGATCTCTGCTTTGGAGAGACATGAAGAATGGGACTTCTTGGCCTGTTACAACTTCTAGATAACTCTGGGCTCTAAAGCTATGAGAAAGGGTAGGATGGCTCAAACTTCAGGGAAAGGAAGTGCTACCCATGGTAGCTGCTGGGTCAGGGTGACCCCTGCCTAGTGATGTCATACACTGAGCCACAGATGGACAGTTGCCTTGCCCTCAGAGCATGCTGGTGCTAGACTTTCTCACCAACCTTGCCAGCAGTAACTCTTATTTTGTCATTCAAGACTTCAGAAAACTTCAAAGAGCACCAGAAAGCCAGAGACCACCCAGGCCTAGGATGCCCCTGCAGTGAACCCTGGCTGAGGGTGAGGAGGCTGTGGTGGAACCTGAGAATGGACATAAGAAGAGGCAAGGTGTTAAGTTGGAAAGGTCAAGGGAATAGTTAAGTGGGGAGGAAGACGCCTTCAGAGGAGGGAGGGGAAATTTCAGGTCACTATTAGCAAGGAGGAGAAGACTGGACACAGTGTAAACCAAGCCTTAAGGGCACTTAGGCCCAATGTCCGAGGAAGAACTTGGTCTGCACCACAGAGTGGGAGGAAACATCTGCGGCTTACCCATAAGCCAGTAGGACTTGGTTAGTATGAGCTATGAGATACAGCAGAGGACAGCAAAAGAAAAAAGGCCCTGACTCTCCAATGTCCAACAAGCACACATGGAGGGAAGCTGAGGCAGATACTGTGCATGCCCTCCTGGTCTTTGCCTGTTACCAGACTCCACAAAGGCAGCAGCCAGAGAACAGGGCTCCAGGGTCAGGATTTGTCTCAGTACAGGATGAGATGCTCTTGCCAAGGCCCAGGAATATAGCCCTGTCTCTTGTATGATGGCCATAGATGTTCTGGAGTCTAAGCCAATGCCATGTTGAGTCCAAAAATGCCAGGTATGGGGCTCAGTCAGCCAAGAACAGCCCCTACCCTGGCACTTTCCCACAGTTTGAATGATGCAATGATATTCAACTTGGCAGCACTGAGTATTAATAGGGAGCCCAGGTTTGTCTGATATCTGTGGACAGTCCAGCAGAAGCCCACACACAGCCACTCCCCATCCAGTGACTCCATGGGGGACAAGACCCTGCCATCTGTACATTTTTTTAAAAGAGAACATGAAATAGAAGAGTTTGCAAGAACTTTCTGCCCTAGGGATACTGACAAATGTAACTGAAAGGACATGTCTGCAGCCTCTAATTATCTGGATAATTATATCCAGATAATTTTATATCTAAAACACTCATGGGAATATATGCATGAGGTGCGTGGTAATGTAAGGCACTGACAGCAGGAAAACTGTCAGTTTTTTAATTATGAAAAACAGAATACTGATATTTATATAAGATTTTTACCTATCAAAAGTCTACTGTTCCGAAGCACATTTCCAAAACTCAGTGTAACTTTGGTGTATCAGTACAATCACTGTTTGGAGGAAGAAATCAGCCTTTCCTTAAAGGTCTCTCCTTCCTTTCTACTTCTGTTATTTCTTTGAGGAGCACTAGTTTAGGATAGTAAAGGGAAGGCTGACCTGGATGAGGGGATAGATACATACAGGAAACTGAGAAATCCATGGAATTACAGGGAAAGGACTAGGAACTCAGTGCCTGGTAATGAGCTATATAAATGTGGAGTGTGGGAAGGCGGGGAGGGACACTGTTGGGCTGAGAAACATAGGGATGCGTTCTTAGGTATATCCTGCTCCTAGATGAAAGGGAGTGTGTGTGCATATGTCATATACACATGAAAAGACACATGGGACAATGAGTGGGGGAGTGTCATTAAAATTATAAACATGTGAACTATATATAGGGGGAGTTCATCACAACTCTGTATCTGTCTTAATTGTGTCCTATTTAGTTACTTCTGATGTACAAGCTAAAGAGTTTAAGAGAAACTCAAGAAGCTTTATTAAGCAACTTAATTATTTTCCAAAGAAGTTTTGGTCATGTTTTAAAATTTTAACTGTATGATGAGTATGCATGGTAGTTTTGCTCATTTTCTCTAGATAAAATAATTATCATTATACATATATGACTATGCTTCTTATTCCTGTGAGTTGGTCTTCCTTAATTTAATGAGATTCTGTAGCCATGGCTAATTTCCCTCAGTCGTCTATCATATCAAGACATTAACAATCAACACAGTGGAGGGGAAGCTAAGCCAAAGGACAGAATGGCCTTTCCTCTCTGCAGTTCTGAAGGCCCAGTGCAGGAGGAAAGAGTATAACCTCAGTGGACACAGCCCCACATCACTAACCAAGATGCACAACTGATACCCAACTGCAAAGGAAAATTAGTCTTTTCTAGTAGTTTCACTGAGTATATTAACTATACTTCAGGGTAGGCCCCATGCCCAGAAGAAATACATGGTCAATACAAAGCAAATTTAATATTTTTTAGACCTTTTGTCTCATATGGCTTCGTTAGGGCATTTTGTTTTGGTCCCATTGGTCTATCGCTTGTATATTTTGGTTACTGATCTTTAATTTCATTTATTTATTTAGGTGTGTGTGCATGTTGTTTGCTGTTGCTGCTGTTGTTGTTTGTTTGTTGCTTGATTTTTAGAGAGAAAGAAACTGAGTGGGATTGGGTGGGTAGAGAGGTAGGGATGTTCTGGAAGAGGTTGGGAGAGAAAAGCAGGATCAGAAAATGTTGTATGAAACTTTGCTTTTCAATAAAAATGTGGAGGCTGCTGCAGGAAATTACATGGTAGCCACTATGGAGGCAGTACACAGAGCCTGACCAATGAGAATGATCAATAGTGACATCCAATGATCAATATTGATCAATATTGGATTCAGACAGGGAACCCAGCCTAGCATGGCTTCTCAAAATGCTTCCTGAAATCTCAACATTGCAACCACAGAAGGAACTGGGTCTGTGATGTAAGTAGGCAGTTCTGTTTGACATGTAGCTCCATGCTATATAAGAACCGTGTCTAATAATCCGAACTGTACTAAAACCAGAAGCAACCTAGAGTGCCCAAATACAAGAACACAAAATCCTTATCACATGATAAATAAACTTATCGAAGTTTCACAGTCACAGCCTCATAAAAGGGTTGTATCTAATCAGATGAACTGAACTGAGAAACAGGCCAGGGAAGGGAGGAAGGGTGGGCATCCTCCAGAGTCAGGGGACAGAGAAGCCTTTGTACAGTCACTCCCATTGCCCCTTCCTCCAGAGGCAGCAGTGCTATATTTAGACAAGTCCCTCACACTCATCAGCCAAGCCAGTAGATTACAGACCAGCCTCTCTGTGCTTCACTTTTTATAAAAGCAAAAAAAAAAAAAAAAAAAAAAAACAACCAAAAACACCCTCCCAAACAACAACAAAAACACACCAAACAGACAAAAACCAACAACAACAACAGAAATCCCACAAACAAACTACAAAAACTAGAAAACAGGGGCAAGGAACCTATCTTTTAACATGCACTGTCTTTTGTTTTTGTTTTGAGATAAATGTAATTATGGACTCTACATAGCTACTACATGCCTTGCCTGTGACTGTTTCAGGGTTGTGTGTTGTGACTAACCTCAGTACCCATGCAGCCTCAGGCAGGCGACAGGGAAACAACTCTCCTCAGGGACACTTGTGTCCTATAAGGAATGGTACAGCTGTTATCATTCTCAAATTACTCCCAAGCCCCACCCTGTGTGCCAGTGCAGCACTGAGAGATGAATAAACTATCTCAGCTCTTAAGACCCAGTGAATCACCAGAGAAGCACATGGCAAAGTTCTGAGATAAGGCATTGCACACATTTTAAACGTATCCAGCATGCTCAAAATTATCTATTAGGTCCTGATAAATCCAATAAGACATACAGAAGCAGCCAACACTCATATCCTAACAACTAAAGAGGAAATTGGGGGTGGGGGACTACATTATACTTCTAAAATGAACAGACCTTTTTTTTTTTTTTGAGAAATTTGATTTCTCAGTGCTTTAAAACAAACAAATTGAAATTTTCAATTACATTCCAAGTGTTTTACTATATCATCTTTGGCATATGCATTCATTTTAAAATAGACTTTAATAATGTTTTAGTAGTTTTAGGCTTGCAATGAATTTGAAAGGGAGATACAGTTCCCAAATGCTCCCTTCCCCTACACAGGCAGTCATCCCCACTACTAACACAACCTGTCACGGTCACACATTGTTAAAGCTGGAGCACTAGGGCAAACACCATTGTTGCCAACAACTGCAGTTGACATTACCTTTTCCTCTCAGTGCTGTACATCCTGTAGTTTGGCACAAAGGAGCAATGACATAAATCTCCATTAGTGTCCTACAAGCTTTTGCTGTCCTACAGATCCTTTGTAAGGTACAAGTCTGTCTTCTTTCCCTCTCTCTAATTCCTAGCCCCCACCGAACATTTTGACTTTCTCCATTATCTTCTCTTTTCCAGAAGCCAGTGGGAAGGGTACAGCATGTAGCTAGCTTTTAGAGACTGATGTCTGTAGCTTAGTAATACACACAGCTAACAACCCTTCATACCCTGTCCTAGCTTGATTCACTATTTCCTTTTAGTGCTGGATAAAGTTCCATTGTCTGGATGTGAATGGCATATGAATTTTCAAAGCAGCATCAGAAGAGTGGCTCAAACATAGGGAATGTATTATTGGCTCAGTGTGGCTACAGAAGCGGCTCAGGGTGCACAGTGGCTACAGGAGCTGGGGAAAGTGAACAATGGCAATGAATAGAAACCAGAATTCAAAGCACCCCAGGCTTAGTTTGCTCTTCTTTTCCCAGTCCTGGACTCAGCATATCCTGGAACCTGATGACAGGCAAAGGCAGGCACACAGAATCTGGAGCACCCACTACCTATCCTCCCCTCACCTGGCAGGAAGAGGCAGGGAAAAGAGAGGATGTGAAAGTCCAGTAAGTGAAATAAACAACTCATGAGATGGATTCTCAGCAGAATCACCAAGCCTAGTACCTGTCTTGGGATTATCCAGTGTGAGTGTCAGAGAGAAATGCCTGTCAAAAACGAAGACTTGGGAACCTATTGAATGATACTGAGAAGTCTAAATCTCATGCCAATGGGATTCTATAAAGAAAAGCAAAAATGAGTATTTCAAGTTAATGGCAGACAACTTCCCAAAGGTGGCAAAAGACACAAATGTACACATTCACAAAGGTCAGCAAATCCCATGCAGACTGAAGGTACAGCACACTCTTGGACATCATGATCTAAGCAGCTTAAAACTGAAGACAAATATAAACATCTTAAGTGCAACCAGAGCAAACCACAGGTCTCATGATGCAGAAACAATGCTCAAGAAGTGACAAAGTTATGCAAACTACTGAAGAAAATTTGTACGTACAGTGAATGCAGCCTGGCTGTGGTTTATAATGAATATGAGATATCCCCTGTAGGTTCCCATGTTAAGTACTCTGACCTCAGCTCACTGCAGGATTTTGAAAGGTTCTGGAAACTTTAGGAGGTAAGGCATTTTTGGTGCAAGCAGGTCACTAGGGGGCATGTCTTTGTGTCTCTGCTGCTTCCTGTCCTCAGCCAGGTGAAGAAGCTCGTGTTGACACCATATTCTACCAAAGCACACAAGGCCAACCAAGGACTGAATCATTACAGACCTTCCTACCTTAAGCTGCTTATAATGGAGTATATGCTTCACAGATAAGTTGAAGAAAGACAGACATTCTCACATGAAGACACATAAAAATAATTTATAGCCAAGAAAACTGTTTTAGAATTGCTAAATTAAGCTCTTCAGATGTTAAAGAAACATGACAATGAACATGGCACAAAAAGAGGGAAAAGAACCTGGTAACACATCCGGCCTCATAGACTCTGCCTGTTCTTGACCGGTCCTTGACAATCTGCCAGAGAACAAGGCACAGATGACACCACATGGGAAGACAGGCTGAGCATTCCTTACAAGAAATGATTTGCAGCAGCAATGCTTCAGAGTTCTCAGGTTTGGGGGGGATTCAGAAATATCTTTACATTTCTGGAATACTGTTTAGCTCAAAGTGTTTTATATCTTACAGTGTTTCAGATTTCATGGTTTGTGAAGAGAAATGCTTGACCTGTATATAATATTCCACATAGATGGTAAAATACTGATTTTAAGTAAAATGGCAAAAGCTTGTACATTTTCAACACTAGAAAATTCACAGAATTTTAAAGGGTTCATGAAACCACCAGGATACAGAATTGGAAATAGCCTAAAGATATCCATTTAAAACTTTGGTTTTGCTGTGGTGAATGCTGTTCAGTGGTGAGTCATAGGCATAGTATGCATAAGGCCATGAGTTCGAATCCCACCAACATGAACAGTAACAAATAACTTTGATTTGAACCTAAGAACACGATGGAAAGGAGTTTTTAGGCCCATGTAGTTTCAATGGGAAAAAAAATAACACTTAACTTTTTTTAAAGTTCAATTCCATACAATCATTTCTAGAAAACAGAAGAAAAAAATAACACATTCCAAATTATTAAATAAAGTCAGTATTAAGATTACAAAAAGCCGAAAAAATAAGCAGCATAAGAACAAAAACCAATATTCCAATAGCCCCTGGGAATGTATATTTAAATCTTAAGAAAAAAAAAGCAAATAGAATCCAAGAATACATAAAATAAGAATAATATGTCACACAAAATGGCTTGGTCACAGGTGTAAAAAGCTGGTTCAATATTTGAAACCTGATTAATGTAATTCATTATACTAGGAGTTGAAGGGAAACCAAATTAAAACAATTTAATGTTTTCAAATTCAATATAATTCAATGTTAACAAATAAAGAATAAAAGACGGCTTCTTAGCCTTTGAAAAGACATCTGTAAAGCATCTACAGCTGATACATTTTTTGGTACAATATCAAATACTGTCCCACTAAGATTAGGAACAAGATAAGGATGATACTCTCAGTACTCTTACTTCACATAAATACTGGGCAATAGCAAGGCAGACATATAAATTCCCCCCAAAATCTTAAAACAAAAAATTAAAAAGAAAAGAAAACCTACAGAATTAATATACTTAGCAAAGCAGTAGGATACAACGTCCATATGCAAAATCAACTAAATCTCTATACTATTCATCAACAATTTCAAACTGAAATTTTAAAATATCACTTATACTTTCGGTTCCTAAAGACAAATGTTCAGGTAAAAACCTCCTAACCACAATAGAGTTTATAGACAACGCTGGCAGGAGAAAAGCAGGCAGACTGAGAATAAACACTGGCAAATATTCATGGATTGGGAGACTGGAACCCATTTCCAGATTCCACAACATTCCAAACACTGCCAATGTGATTAGTTTGTAGCTATGGATAAACTGATTTAAAAATTTATGAGGCAAAGCAAAAGAAAAACTAGCCAAGATGGTTTTGAGAAACCAAGAATGTTCAGGATATTAGACTCCATCATTTTAGATAATACTATAAAGTTACAATATTCAAGTACTGTGGAATTTTTGAGGAACAGCTATAAATCGTTAGAGAAATTAATAAAAATAAAATAGATCTATACAAATATGGTGAGGTGAATTTTTTTTTATCAAAAGTCTGAAGGAATTAAGGAAAAAACAAACAAAACAACAAAGAAACCAAAAATAACAACAAAGCCTTTTAAATCAGTGGTAACAGGACTGGACCCTATGCAAAAAGGGAAAAAAAGGAAAAGGTAGAGAACTCTGATGCAATCCCACATCCACACCATATACAAACATCCAGAAACTGAGATGTATATAAGGAAACCAAAAATAAAATTTCCCTGCTTATGATTAGGCAAGAGTTCTTAGGCATGGGACCTAGGGCATGTCTAAGACATAAAGTTCAAAGAGAACAAACATACTCAGTTAAAACGTCTACTTTTCTGAAGACAATAATTTTTTCAAAATGAAAATTACAAGTTATAGACTGGGAAAAAAAGATTCTCAAATCACATATAGGACCTAGGAACTCATGCTACATAATTAAACTTCAAAAATAGTATTTTTAAAAAATCAGGCAAAAGACTTAGACACATTATTTTACTAAACTGATGCATGAATGGCATAGAAATGAAACTATTAGTCATTTGCTAAAAGCAAGAGTAAACATTCTCCCTAGCAACACAAAGTGAGAATGTGCACACAAACACACACCTGCAGGAACTCTGACAGCAGCTCTTCAGCACTAACAGGTCACTGGACACTACCCAGAGGTCCTTCAGTGGGCGGTTGGGTAAACAGATTGGTGAACCCACAGATAAACTATTGCTGAGCAACCAAGAAAAATAAGAATTACAAGTGTACTGCTAAATGAAGGCTCAAAGGGATACAATGTGATGGCTACTTTTTTATCAACTAGACACAAGCTAGAGATATCACAAAAGAGGGTGCCTCAACTGAGAAAACGCCTCTACGGGTTGTGGGCAAGCCTGCAGAATTTTCTTCATTAGGTTGATATGGGAGGGCCCAGCTCATTGTGGGTGGTGCCACGCCTAGGCTGCTGGTCCTGAGTTCTTTAAGAATACTGACCAAGCTATGAAGAGCAAGCAAGTAAGCAGCACTCCATCCATGGTTTCTCTATCAGCTCCTGCTTTCAGGTTCCTGGCCTGACCTCCCTCAATGATAAACAGTGATGTGGACATACTAACCAAATAAACCCTTTCCTCCCTGAGTTGCTTTGGTCATAGTATTTCATCACAGAAAGGTAACCCCAACTAAAACACACATGCTACAAGATCTGTGTGATATTCTTAAAGTTACAGTGAAGGAGAGCAGACTACATAGTTGTCAGGGAGACTGAGGGGAACGTAAGGGATCATGGGCATGTTCTTCACCCTGACTGTGAAGAACACAGTGTATTATAGTTTAATATACAGATATTAAACTATTCAGAAGTTGATAAAAATGTAAATCAACTTGAGATGGGATAGTGGATAAATGTTAACTTTAAAAAATAAACATTTTAAAACAAGAACTCAATCCATGTAAGTATTTATTTATCTTTACAATTAATGTCCATGGAAAACAACCGTCCCCTTAATGTTACTGAATACAATGAGTCATCCTTTATAATGGAGAGAAGGAGGACCTTCTGGTTGACTAGGAACCCTTAAATATCAAAATTTTGCACCTGCTAATGTTCTACTATAAAATAGTCAGAGTATATTATTTATATACATTTTACTTATTTTATCATAAACACTTTAATTTCTCCCTAGCTCACCTATAGTACCTAATACAATAAATGATATGGAAGTAGTTACTTTCCTTCATTGTTTAAAATGCAAGAAGAATCTATATATGTTTATTACAGATGCAGGTTTTTTTTTTAATTTTTCTCAATCAATGAATGGTTGAACTGAGAATGTAGAACTTGCAGATAAAGTGGACACCCATAGATCAGTTCATACCTTGGACCTCATTAGAAAATTTCTTTGCTGGGCAGTGGTGGTGCACGCCTTTAATCCCAGCACTTGGGAGGCAGAGACAGGTGGATTTCTGAGTTCGAGGCCAGCCTGGTCTACAAAGTGAGTTCCAGGACAGTCAGGGCTACTACACAAAGAAACCCTGCCTCGAAAAACTGAAAAAAAATGGACCCCTGGTAAGTCAATCCTACTCCAATGGATGGCCCATTGAGTGTCCTGGCAGCACACGCTAGATTTAGTTGGGTAATTTTTAAAATGAGAGCACATGAAGTAAGAGAACTTATGGGACAAAGGTAAATCTAGAGAAGATGGGGGAATTGAGGGTCAAAACACATCATAAACATGTTTGACAGAAAAGGGCACATAATCGTTATGGCATCTCTTCCAATGCCCACTGCATCTGGCTTCAGAATTTGATGAACAGTGACAAAACATCAAGTGGTTCATGATCAGGCTTTTTCTTTTAGCTGTCTAGATTTTGGGGCCATCCTTCTTCAAATAGTACTTCTAAGACTACACCTATTCCTCCTTGGTCTTCACTTCACTTCACACACTTTGCCCCAGGAACTTACAGCTATGCTTGTTGAAGAACACCACGCTCATCTCAGAAAGATAGGTAGATTTCATAAACTGCAGTCTCAGCTGTGACCTAAACTGTGAGTATCTATCTTCATGCCCCTCTCACAGTTCTCTGTTGAAATCTAATGTCCAAGAGTGCTACTCGGAGGTGGAGCCTGAAGGAGGTGCACAGGACATGGGACAAGAGTCTAAAGAACATGATCCATAACACATGCCAGAGAGATGGTGTTTCTCTGTCTCTTTCTAACTCTCTGTCTCTATCTCTGCCTGTGCCTC
This sequence comes from Grammomys surdaster, assembly GCF_004785775.1. Lineage (NCBI taxonomy): Eukaryota > Metazoa > Chordata > Mammalia > Rodentia > Muridae > Grammomys > Grammomys surdaster. The sequence goes on along the minus strand of NW_021604569.1, from coordinate 16,438,868 downwards.
CATCTCTCCCACTTCAGAACATGAAGAAGGATGCCATCTGTAAGTTACAAATGTTCTCACCTGGAATCAGAACCAGTCATGTTTGCCCTGTCATCTGGGGCTTCATGACACCCAGAACTTATGAGAATAAATATTTGTTGTTTAGGTTGTTTAGTTTGTGGTATTCTTAGTCAGTTTGGACTGTCAAATACATGGTAGGACAGCAAGAAAAATACAAAATGCTTAGTTCAAAGTGAACTTTAGATAAACCTGGAGTAGTTGGAATATGTATTTAAGTTTTGCTTTTCATCTGAAATTTCACTTAACTGGGTTTCCTGTACATTGACAACCCTAACCACAGAGTATGTGTGGTGTGTGTGTGTGTGTGTGTGTGTGTGTGTGTGTGTGTGCGCATGAGCATGTGTGTGTTACATGCATGTTTGTTTGTTGTATGTGTATATGCATGAGTGTCATTTCCATGAGGGTGCAAACGTAGCTCTTTATGCATGTGTGTGGAGGTTAGAACTCCATATCCTATCTTCCTCTATCACTCTCCCCATTTTTTTTCAGACAGAATTTCTCACTGAACATGAAGCCCATAGATTGTGCTAGTCTAGCCAAAGAGCTAGCTCCTGGAGTTATCCTGTTCCTTTTCTTCCTTGCCCAGTCACCTTGGCGTCACAGAAGCATACTAATATGTGCGGCTTTCTACGTGACTACTAGACCTTACACTTGTGCAGCACATTACCACCTGAGCCATCTCCTGTGCCTCTAGGCTCTGGGAAAATTCTTAATCCTCCATGTCACAGTATCCTTAGGGAAGAGGGAAGGTGAGACCTACCAGATAGATAGGTGATAAAAATGAGACAGGCAGTGTCAGTTTCTGCTGTGGCTTTAGCAACATTTAATCAGAGTTAGTCTCTGTCCCACCTGGTGATCTCCAACTTCCATTCAGGAGCACCAAGTCTTGCTGAGTACTCCAGGCAGGCTCCACTCACCAGCCCTCCACTGCATTCTCAAACCATACGAAAGCAGCCACTTTGATCCTTACCCCAAACTTATGGCTGAAATTACAGACCCAATTTAACAACCACCATGGCCCAGGAAGCTAACAGCTCTGGCTGCAGACCAGCTTCCACCACTCTGGCTATGTGACGCAATGAGTCCCCACAAAGTAAGGCTGAACTGGACCTGTCCTGTCCTCTAAAGAATACCTATTGTATGATGGGATTATCTTGCTTGCAAATGCATTTGCAAGGTCATGACCAAAAAGTCATAACATAGAGAACCCAAAAGTCCCTTCCCTTCCCCAATTTGTGTATGCAGAAGCTCTCTGTCCCATCAATGACAGGTATCCTAAATCCCCTCCCAACCCACAACCTCCTTCCTGAGGCAGCTCAGAACCTGCTTATGTTCCATCTAAGCAACTGCCACAGTCCAAGCCTTTGTCTCTTAGCACCTCTCCACTGCTGCCAGGTCCAGTTTTCTAAGATAGGCTACACTGATCTCTCATGTTCTTCCAATGTCTCCTCTAGCCAGGGTTCCTGGTGGGCTATACAGCTGTGTGACCTCTAGGAGAGATCCTGCCCAGATATTTTCTCTGCTGGCCTCTCTTTAAGCAACACCAACTTGCTTGCTGTCCATAAATAAGTAAATCTCATCAGATGCCTGTTATTTGCACCTCTTATGCTTCTGTGCCTTGTCTACCAGAACTTTCAGCACCCCAGCCACTGAGCACAGTATAGGCAGTGCTATGTTCTTTGCTCTATGATGCTCAGTAGAGCCCTGTCTGCTTCCACAAACACTTACACTACCCCATCAGCCACTTCTCACAGCCCCCATACAGTAGATGCACGTACAGTCTGGAAATCCTGAGTAAACACTTTCAGCAAGCCACAGAATGGATGGGAGTGTAGTGCCCTGAACAAACAACTGCACGTAATTACCTTTCAGTGCCAGAGAAAGCGACGCCTCCTCTGAGGAACTGGAATATGCCCTACTTTCAATAATGGGAATAATGGAAATTATTGTTTTCTTCATGCGTCACTTGTTAGAAATGCTAAGACAAAATTGATGTTCACTCACAACACACTGCTTTGTGCTCAGAGTTAAAGGCCCTCTTCATTCTATTTGCTAGTTTGTTTGCCCTGCCTTACCACTTGTGTGTATATTACCATCCTTGCATATTGGCCCCATTAAGGCCTTGGGAAAACAGATGGGGTGTAGAAAAAACAGCAGAACAGGAGCAGGAAGAGTTTGTTGGAAGATACCCCATCAGAAGATACAGGGAAGGAGGATATTAACTTGCACAGCCTCACCTCAGGGTGGAAGGACTTCCACCTGGAGTGGAAAAGCAATGATTGTTCCAGGGTTCACACTTACACTGAGCAAACACAATCAAGCATGCACACACCAATCCCAAAGACAATAGAATGGTAAGTCACAATGGTGTTATGTGCTTCACGCGCAGTTGGCTACCAGAAGACAAAGCACCATTTCTTTTGCTTGGAAATCTGGCTGTTGATCTCTGGGACCCTTTGGTTCCAAGGCAGAGTGGATGACCACAAACCCTGAACCTTATCACTGGGATCTTCCCCAGCAGAGGTCATGTGAAACATAAACTGTCAGTGCAAGGAGCCTACTTCAGAAAACAAACAAACAAACAAACAAAAACGCTGTCAGCCAGGTGGTGGTGGCGCACGCCTTTAATCCCAGCACTTGGGAGGCAGAGGCAGGTGGATTTCTGAGTTCGAGGCCAGCCTAGTCTACAGAGTGAGTTCCAGGACAGCCAGGGCTATACAGAGAAACCCTGTCTCGAAAAGCCAAAAAACAAAACAAAACAAAACAAAACAAAACAAAACAACTCTGTCAGCATCATTGAAAGATTTCTGATCAGTCTTCCTGAGCAATGTTGTATTAAGCAAGAAGTTTAGCTGTGCCCCTCACCCACAAAGATAAGCATAAATACAAAGAGAAAGGGCTCTTAATGGTGTATAAGGCTGCCTTTGTAAAATTAAATGGAAGCCTGTCTTCAGCATGCTCAAACCTTCCGGGGCTCCCCTACCACCCCAGACTACTTCCAGTAACACTCCTCACAAGATCAGTCTTTTCCTCTCTAGCCATTAATATGTGAATGGCACTTCATTGCAGATATATGGTCTCCCTTTATGTTGTCAGGCACATGCTGCTCCCCATGTGTGCTTCTGAGGAAGGCCTTGGTACTTCCCCTAGCAGAGGCCTCCCCTAAAGTTTGAGTGCCTGTTCCTCTTGTGACATCTCACCCATAGCAACAGCATATAGCCGACATGGCAACAACCAACTATGTCTTCTCCTCCTAAAGTGCCAAGTTACCAACACATAACACCAAACCCAGCCTCAGCTAGGTTGATTTTAAGGTGTACATGAATCACCAGCTAGCTAGCCAGTACAAGGAATACTAGAAACTGGAGAGAGGAAACCTTGGTTCAAGGACTTGAGCCACTTGAGAATTAGAACCACATACTAAGGCGGATACTTTACTCTGCAAACCTGGGAGGAGAGGGCTAAGCCTGACACTTTCCACACAGCCTATGCTTGCAAACAAGCTACCCTAATAAGGAAGGTTATGCCTGCCTGAAGAGAGCTACTAAACATACATCGCATCCCAAACCAAAACACTTACATACAAAATTCAATAAATTTCATACACTAAAAATGGTTTAAAAACAACAACAACAAAACAAACAAACCTGTCCAGCAACCCTAATTCCTGTCCATAGCTGGTGGAATATACAATAGCCTAGCAGTCCCTTAAACATTAAAAGCCCACCAAAACATGTGACCCAGCCCTTCCTCTCCTAAGTATTCACTCAAAAGCAGGGGCTGGGGGTAGGATATGTGTCACACAAGGCTTATATGTGAACGGTCACAGTAGCTTTAGCTATAATAGGAAAGCTGGAAATCATCCAACTATCTATCAATTGGAGAAGGGTTAGACAAACTATTGCAAGTCCTTGCAGAGATCAGTGCCTGTCAGTAAAGAGTGTGAGCCCCAGCAATACTACATGAGAGTAAATATCATTATGTTTAGGGAAAGAATATCACAAAAGAGAGCACTCATACACAATGCCACAAACATACACTGGAATATAGATTGGCAGCAGCAGCAGGCAGAGGAATAGGGAGGAGGGACATCAGAGGTGCAGACCAGAATTTCTGGCTGCAAGAGAAACAGTATCTGTTGACTGCAATGATGAAGCACACAACACATTTTATGAGGTGGCCTTTCATAAAAGTAAAATAGACGTATCTGGGCCCTACCCTTTAAGCAGAACTAATTGGTTCTTTAACCAAGAATGATTCTGAAGCCTTTTGTACTCACCCAGCACAGTCCCGGTAGAAGTTACTTGTCTAGAGACTTGTTCTCACTTCTATTTTATGGGCTTAGTCAGAGCAAGAACACCCAACATGCAACACATAAGTAAATTACTCTAAAAAGAATCATGATTCAATTACTAAATACTATTAAATAGTAGAACATTAGTTAAAATGGATCAGTTCTTTGTTAAGCCTTTACAATATACAAAGAAACATGACAAAAAACTAAAACAGAAACAATCAGACATGGTTGAATTTTAAAATTTATCTTAAGATGTAAGTGACTGGTTAAATAATGACAGTTCAAACAAATTTAGGCTTTTGGGATTGGCTTAGGGTATCTATTGCTGTGATAAATCACCATGACCAAAACCAACTAGAGTAAAAGGGGTTTATTTCATCTTACAGCTTGTAGGAACATGAGGCAGGAACCTGGAAGCAAGAGCTGATGCCACAGAGGCATACTGCTTGCTGGTTCATGGCTTGCTCATTCGGGTTTCCTATCCATCCAGGGCTACCTGCCCAGGGACGGCACCATTCACAGTAGGCTGTGTCCTCTCACATCACTGTTCAGTCAAGAAAATGTTCTACATCTTGCCTATAAGTAATCTGATAGAAACATTTTCTCATTTGAGGTTCTTCTTCAAAAATATTTCTAGCTAGTGTAAAGTTGACCAAACACCAGCCAGTGCAGGAACAGATGTAACTTCCGTGATAAGGGCATTGACTCTTGTCATGTATGAGGCATTGAGTTCAATCCCTAACACTACTGTCCAATAGTTTTTAAAAGATTCTTTTCATTTCCCTTGTCTGCTTTGTTATTAGTGAATATTTTTGTGAATTTTATTTTGTTTTGCTTTTGAACTGAAACATAATTTTACACAAACTACTTATCCTGTGACTTCTTATTTTACTTACGAAGACTTTATTTACAGAAAAACAATTCTACAGGAAAATAACTAACTGAATTAACCTGGAAGTATTTTTACACAAGAGTTTTGGGGTTTTTTTTTTTGTTCATGCTGGCTACACAAAATAAAGCTATAAAGACTCTGTACCCACTTTCATCCTGCTGACTACTCACAGAGAGCGCTGAGCCCATCAGGAAAACTTACCTTCAATTTGGGCTCAACTGGCTTTTCTTTTCTCTAAGCCAAATGGATGAACCATGAACTAAAAGTTACATTTCTTGCAAAGGATATAAATTACACTCCATGTATGCAGTTACTTTAGACTAAACTGAACTCTGCATCTGATCTCCTTGAGAGCAGGCAGTGTCTTGTTAATACATACAGTGAAGGAACTGATGAGGGTGAACCTTTGAATGAATGAATGATGCTTAGCCAACGGAATAACTTAGGAACACTCTGAACCTCTTGAAGAATCATGCCATGCTACCTCAACACAACCCCCTATGGAGGAGGTGAGGTCTGTATATTTCAAAACTACTTGGTAATCTGAAGCATCATCCTGACTCTCATCAACACAGAATGGAACCCTCATATTTACTTAGGTAAACCCAACATCCAGGCTGAGTGACAATATCTATATCTAGACAGGATAATTGGAGAGCAAAATGGACAGTATTAGGAACTCCACGAGGATAACAAACGTAAACACTGTCCTAAACTGAGACCCTTGATCACTTTTCAATACTTGAGGGGTATGCTGTCCTTTGTCTTTAATAGTAGGCAAGTTTTCACTATTTGGAGAATATTTATATAAACAATAGATACTCATATACAGAACTTCTCTACAGATAGGAAAACCAACTATCAGAATGCTTTGTGCCAGTTCCACCTCAAGTGGGATTTGGTTATAAACGTCTCCTTGTTTGGACCCTTGATGCGTGTTATTAACCGATCTTCAATAGGGGCTTGACAAGGTTGCTTTGAAAAAGGACAATCCAGCTGATTGCTCCATAGAAATTCCAAAATAGGCTCACAGGTGTTTTAGAGAGTCAGTCTAAGCCGGGCAGTGGTGGCGCATGCCTTTAATCCCAGCACTTGGGAGGCAGAGGCAGGCGGATTTCTGAGTTCGAGGCCAGCCTAGTTTACAGAGTGAGTCCAGGATAGCCAGGGCTATACAGAAAAATCCTGTCTCGAAAAGCAAAAACAAAAAAACAAAACAAAAAAAAAAAAGAAAGAAAATCAATCTAATCACTATTCCGAGCAAGGTTTGTACTTAGTGATCTGTCATCAGAGGCTAGGTCACAAAAGGCCTTACAGTTTCCTCCTCCATTCCTCCAAGTCACTTCTTTATATTCGGGTGTAGGATACCAGGCTGTGAGGACAGCCAAATACACAGAGAAAGATGACCACAAGCCAAAGAGCTGATGTATCCCACTAAAGGTTAACAGAGCTGGCTCCATCTAGCTACTTTACATGAATGGCACATAGTGGATACAATGAGGGAGCTTATGTCACACTTAGAAACACTGTTCCTAAGACTAGCTGCACAGTTCTAGGACACTGATATGCAGTAATAGATCACTACTATCTGTAGTCTTTGATTCAGTCACTTTGTGTTTAGTCGTGCTTTCAACATAGTAAGCAAAAAAATATCTACACATGCAGGCTACCTACATAGAGCCAGCCCAAAGGCAGATAACGGAGCAGGGTGGGCTGCTTTATCACACTTGATTTATTTGCTGTTTGCTTATTTGGAGATAGGATCTCCCTCTATAGCTCAGACTGCCCCAGAACCTCACTATGTTAATCAGCCTGGCCTTGAACTCATAGTTCTTCTTCCTCGGCCTAGCGCTAAAACCACAGATGTGAATCACCACCTTTGTCTCTTTTCACTGGCTTTAATCAGTACATTGGCCCTTCTCGATTTGGAAAGTAGAGAATGAAATGCCTTCCTGAAGACTCATGGAGCTTAATGAAGTTCAAGTGAAATATATCAAGTATCTTTAACAGACCCCAGTTGTAACAATGATGACCATAATAACAACACTGCCAGGGAACATTCTGTATGGCAGCCAAGATTCCAGACAATCCACATCTGTAAGCAAGCTTCAAGTAGACTTGCTTGTATAGAATACAGAAGCTCCAGTCCCATCAGCATCCTAGTCTCATGACTTATTTCTGTCATTTCAGATCTCCTACACTTGCCCTGAAGACTCCCCTCCAAGACACTCCTCACCACAGTCAGAGTTCCTCTAGTCATGAATCTGAATAGAATCTTGCATGGCACAAATTGTGTGGCCAAGACAGGGAGAGGCAGGCATGACTAGAGAGCCTGTAATCTTTTTCTGCTCTTGACTCTGTCATGAGCTTACATAACACACCCTCTCAAACACCAGACAACATAACCTTCTATGGTCTACACACATACACACATACACACACACACACACACACACACACACACACCTCACAAAACTCAGCAATGTTAAGACACTGAGACATGAAGAAATGGAACTGAGCAATGTCCCATGCAGTCAGGGCCCACTGCCTGGCTGCCTAGAAGGTATAGAACTGTCTGTTAAGAAAAAATTACATTCTCCAAGGATACAACATCTTCCAGACCCAACAGAGCTGATGCACATATGAACTCACAGAGATGGTAACAGCATGTATAAGACCTGATTAAGTTCAAGCCAGGCAAAACCCCCAGTATGGCAAAGGGGAAGTGGGCACAAAGTCCCATTTCTAATCACAAAACTATTTGCAACTGATACATATATGGTAGGAGAGAAAAAATCAGTTTTCTCCAGTGGAGTGACACTGGGTACACCCCAAGTAAGGCCCCTGTGCTCATGAATAGTTTGCCAACATAAATGGACTTTGTGGGTTTTGTGTGATTTTTTTTTTTTAGGGGTTGCTATATTTTGTGTTGGAGGGAGTTGTTTTGATTATAGGTGCTTTTTGGTTGTGTTTTCCTTTTGTTCTGGGAAAGAGAAAGAAAAAACATGATGGTAGGTGGAGAGGATCTGAGGAAAGTTGGTCTGTGGGGAAGGAAAAATTTGATCAAAATAAATTGTATACAAAAATTTTAAGCCAAGAATTTTTAAAAATTAATATATTTTGCTTCAACTTTGCTGTGGAACCAAAAAGAATAACCATCAGAGACCAAGGTTATTTAGATTTTACTCACTTTTTTCCTTCCTGTCCCTATTTCTTCCCAAAGGCATAAACTTGAACCCTTTTGCAGGACTAATTAATCCCAGCACACAAGCATTGGTTCCTGCAGTATATAGCTGTGGCTTCCCCAGGCATTGTAAAAAAGGATTGGCCCTGTGGTCCAGGAGCCTGTGGATGGTGGTGATCCTCTCAGAGGGAAGGTGTTATTGACAGTAGAAATGCTACCCATTCTCTGGTAACCTTAAACTAGCTCCATTAAGGAGCTAGATTCAGTATGTACAGCTCCAAAATGGAAAGTGTGGTAGTCCTGCATACATATCTACTGAGATGGATGGATGATACAAGAAAAGCATTCAAAACAAATGATTCAGTTGGCCTGTTCTAGGTCTACAAGACCAAAGGTGCTTATGGAAATATCTTCCCCAATGGTATGCCTGGGTATTTCCACAATGTCCTGAACTTCTTGTGGGTTGGGGAAGGTGGGGAGGGGAGATTCACTCTCAAAGTCGAACTTAACTAATCATGGAGAGATGAGTCCACTGGTCAAATTTGAGTAGCTCTGCACATTCTGACTGGAAATTCACTGGCTTCCATTCTTGCTTGCTTTATTCACACTTGGGTTCATGCTTACTTTAAGTTTCAGACACCCCTACTTGTCAAAGAAGAGACTTCATAGTGTACCAGAATACACTGCATACCCACAGGCCTCAGTCTCTATAACCCCTACCCTGTCACCACCACTTGTGTGTTGCAGTAACATCGGGATGGCAGGATGAATACTTTTTTAGGGAAATGAAAGGAGAAACTGTGATAAACTCTAAGCAAGCACACTATGGACCAAGCACTGGAACACTGGCTACAGTAAACTCAGCCTTCCACCTAGGTCAAGGTTACCAAGGACCGGAGTGAGCTCTCACTGCTCCTGCCTGGTCACTCTACTTCTTTACCTTAGACTCTGGACTTTCCTCAGCTGTCCCCCCAACTCCCCGGCCCCCGGCCCATGAATATCTGAGGAGGACATGAGATTCAATTGACATAATTAATAGGTGAATGCATCAAGTTAGCTGTCCTTGGTCATGATAGTTAATCCTCTGTGTTCTTCAGTCCTCACTCTTAAAATAGAACCTACCCCATGAGGCATTTGTGAGAAGTAATGGTGAGAACACATACAAAGACATTAGACAGCCTGTACATTGTACAAGTACCCTGCCAATTTCCATACTCTCAGCTGATATCACTGTTGCCTAGGCTCTTCCCACTACCACTTCTGCTATGCACTGGATCAGCTGTCCCTGTACAAAGTCAGTCACAAAGTTCATCATTCTCAAGGAGATAGAGACACCTGCAGCTACTCATGTCTGATGAATCTTTATCTTGTAGTCAGACTACAACACACACATTTCCAACATCCCAGCAGATGGAAATGAGTGAAGTTTGTCAGACCCCATGCTTCTGCAGAGTTCCCATCTGGTTGATCTGCCCAAGACATCAATGACCCTATTGATAAGGTTTTAATACTTGCCACTATGTTCCTTCCACCATGACTGCCAACAGCCACAATTCACTAAAGTAAGGGAACCTCAGGATACCAATCCCTTTCTTGATGAGAGAACAGGACTAGCCAGGCAGGCACGCCTTTAATCCCAGCACTTGGGAGGCAGAGGCAGGCAGATTTCTGAGTTCGAGGCCAGCCTGGTCTACAGAGTGAGTTCCAGGACAGCCAGGGCTACACAGAGAAACCCTGTCTCGAAAAAAAACAAAAACAAAAACAAAAACAAAAACAAAAACAAAAACAAAACAAAACAAAACAGAGAGAGAGAGAACAGGACCAAGCCATGGTCACCAAAACTGACCCAGCAAACCTCCATCCTTTCTTCTTCATTTGTTCTCTGAAATCATGAAATATTCTGAGAACAACCCTTGTCCACTAGTTTCATGTTGTACTCAAAAGCGCTGGCCTGATTCCCAGTTCATCAAGACAAAGTCATGCTCTGAACGACCCACCTGTTGACCCTCCACAAATTCCTGATCCTGGCATCTAAGCTGCCTGTTACCTCACGTCCTCTGCAGCATCCTACTGATTTAAGCACACATGCTGGTGACTATAGTCCAAGCTTTTGTCTGTCCTATGCCTTCTATTCATGCCAGTTGGTGTCCTTCTACAATTCACCTTGCTAGAGTTTATCCAGTTTTCAACCTACAGCTCAAACTCTCACAGGCCCTATCACCCCTCCTAGCTTCAAAGAGGCATCATTCCTCAGCACCAATAGTCACACATTGCCTTTGGTTGGCTCTGCCTCCCCTCTCAGACATCCCACTCCATTCTTATGTCCTTTCTGGGGAGAGGTGCTGGGCCTTGTGCTAAAAGGGCCCTTATAAAAGAATTACCAACTGTCTACCTAGCTAACAAGGGTAAAGACCTGACCTCCCTTGAAACATAATAAGATGGGAAGGGCATGAATAAAGCAAGAGCACCTTTCCTAGTGCTTAAGCCTGATAAGAAATCCACTGAGACATTTGTCTTAGACCACTTTCTGTTGTTGGGAGTAAATGCCACAGATTAGGAAACTTATCAAGGTTTCCTTAGTCTATGGTTCTAGAGACAGGGAAATCTAGACCATGGCATCCACACTTGCTCAGCACTGGATACAGCTATGTCCTGCATTACTGTGTAATAAAGTTGGGCTTCTGGGCTAATTGGGCCCTCACTACCTTTTCTGAAAAGCCACTAATGACAGCACGGATCACCATCCTGATATTAAATTCTCGTTACCTTTCAAATACTTCTGCACTAAGATATCAATTTGGCAAACAAATTTCCAACATATAAAGATTGGGGGATACTTACAAGCCAATAGCCACATTCTACTGCTATGTTAACTGATAAAGCCATTTTTCCAATAGTGTATCATGAATATGTTGATAATCATGTTTCGGATTATATACAGAACCCTAATGTGGGCTCATTTCACCTCTTGATGATTAACTTCTACTGACAGTTTACATCTGTTTTTTTAAAGGGCATCACATACAGCACCAAGCACAATTATTAGAGCTTGACACCAACATCTGCCAGACAGCAGGGGAGCCATGTTTTGGCATGTATGAAATCACTACTTCAGTGTTTCCAGTGTAATAAAAACTATGATAATGTATAGCATTCACAGGCCTTCATTTTCAAAATAAGCTATTGCTTCTATCACTGCCATATAACCTATACTTTCTAAAACAGAATGGTTAAATGACAAAAGACTAATGTTTTTCTAAAGCCTCCTTAGAGAGTTAATGCAAAGCACTATAATTTCAGACTAATGCTCTTATATTCACTCGCAGAGGGCAGAACTATGGATAAATGATTTTTACCCCTTATAAAGTCTAAGTACATAAAACCTAATGGAATGAGAAAGGAAAAATTCACTATCTTAAACCATTCATCACGTCACTGTGTTGTGTCAGGTGGCACTGTCTCTGGTGGTGGGCCACCCTGCCCCACCTGGACAGAAACCCTTCAGAAAAAAAAAACAGCAAAAAAAAAACCAAAACAGGGTAACTTCTTAATGACTCTTAGATATTGAGAACAGATATACTGTTCACAGTTTAGCTCAACTACTGATCCAGCTTCTAACAGGACATGTGCAAATATCCTCTGGAGTGACCTATACACATTTTACCCAATACTCAGACACCAGTTTCTAAGTAAATCATCCCCGATATTCTGTTGTTTCTTTTCTGAACATTACTGCTGATGGGGCCACACAAACACTACACTCAGAGATAGACTTTCATACCCATTTTAATCGAATATATGATGGCATACAATTTGTTAAGGACTTCATCTTCACGGAACCAGGTAACTGCTAGAACGGAAGTAAAAGAAACACGGAACAGACACTCCTGTTAGAAGAGGAGCACTAAGCTCCCAGCCACGATGACTAACCTGATACAAGATGTGGGCCACACTCAAAAGTGATATCAAAACTCCTCAAGGGAGACAAACGGGTCTAGAGCTTTTCCATCTGCCCCAAGTCTCTCCTGTCCTGTTCACCCCAGTATTAATTCAGTAGTCAGCTCTCCTGACCCACATCCAATGCTCTATTCATCACATCTGCTCAAGAGCAATGTACGAATACAAGATATGACCTGTATCGTATTCCTAATGCTGCTTCCCTGTGTTAAAGCATCAAATGGTCCTGAACACTATGCTAAGTTGTCAGTTTCCTATTACAGTAGCATTTACGATGTCTCTACTGTGTGAAAACAATGGGAAACAGAGCATGTCTTCTTACAGACATGTTCTGTAAGGACCATGTACCATACTAGTAACCTAGTGTCTCTGTTCCAGCCTGTAGTCTGATAGTTTGCTGGTAGAAAACAGTAACGGGGAAAAGGGAACCACCATATGGCAAGCACTCCACAGGATCCTCTTACTCCTTGTTAAATTATCTCATGAATTCTACAACCCAGGGCAGTGAGATGGCTCGGGGATAAAGCACTTACCACATAAACCTGATGGCCTAAGTTTGATTCCTCAGACTCATGGAATAAAGAAAAAGCCAATTCCTGAAAGTTTTCTTCTTACTTCCACATGCACTCTGTAGCTGGCACAAATGGATAGACACACAAAATAATAATAATCGAAATTTAAAAATCATTTATTAAAATTCTACAATCCAGGTAATTCCAGAATACTGAGAGATTATGGGGAGACAAGGAGATTGGCTAACCGGTTTGAGTCACACACGTCTCAGTGACACACACTGATTTGGAAAGTCTTACTTTTTCCACCCCACAAGATCTGCAGCTTGCCATGCTTAGCATGAAAAGAGAGCAGAAATGCAAACCACAGTCAGGGTTCTACAGCAAAATTCACCACCACTATCACACCCAAAGCCAGAAAGCACACACAGAGCATGTCTTTATTCCACTGACAAAAGAAATAAGGACTAGTGAAAAAAATCTCTCAGAAATTCATCTAACATGTTGACATATTTAAAAGTAAACACATGTTCTCAAGCCAATAAATACTTTTTCATTACAAAAACACTGCCTTTTCTAAATAAAAATGTTATGTGAATGAGTGTGTAGTCTTCTCCTCAGGGCACAGGAGTAATAGCATGAAGGCTAACTCAGGTTAAAAGCAAACCATCTATCACTTCCCATTAAACTCTCAAGCATTCATCACTGATGCAAGAAACCTGCATAGTGTTGAATTAAGAAATGAGAAGTCAGCACCAATAGAACATCTCAAGCATACAATTTCCCTCTAAGGTTGCTGCTCAGATGCCTTGTCTAAGGACCAATGGTTCCCACAGACCAACAGTTAGAATAGAATCAGGAATATGTGCTTCCTCCTTCACTTCAGTCACTGAATGCAATAATTTAAAACGGAAACAAAGATGCTGCTCAGGTTCCACCATCCAACATCGTCACAACAAATAAGGGGTGTTGCACTTGCATGGCTCCCCAGAGAGCTAAGAATGTAACATGCAGAGGACATTCAACTCAAAAACAACTCACATTAGATGCTAAATACATTACCCATGAAGAAAGTATGGTTTTCCACTTTTGTGTCTCTTAGTCTGCAACATAATGTTTGGATATAGAGAACCACCCCCTCCCCAACCTGTTATTTTAACAGTTTGGTTTTCAACTTGATGCTATTGAAGTGTGGCATAACCTTACAGAGGTGTGCCCATATGGACAAAATTATATCATTGGGGAGCCTGCCCTTCCTTTCTCTGCTTCCCAGCCAATATGATATGAGCAGCTTCTTGCACTGCAATCCCTACCATAATGCACTGACACTGGTCCAAAGGCATCAGGAACAAGGACTGAAACCATAGCCTTGGGTATTTTGTCACAGTAATAAGAAACTGACTAATATAAACAAGAACCAGTGAACTGTAAAAATGCTTGCAATGCCAGATACAATAACCTAGTAAAAGCCACACCAAAATGTCACAAATGTCATACACTGTCCGTTCCTGGTTTAGCATTTCCCTGCAAAATGATACCAGCCCATAGAAGCCCTACAAGTGACAAATACACTCTTTCTCAATGAAAGCCACTAACCAACAACAAAGGCACAGTTAACAAATCATCCAGATCTCTCTGAAGGTTGCCAAAAGTTATACACAAGAAAACACAACCAACAGATCCGTAAGTTTAGGTTCCCCAACCTTCTGAATAGAAGGAAGTACATTATTGGGCAAAGGGGACTTTGCCCAATATCACCTGTACCATTATCAAAAGTATCAGCACAGACACAGGGAGCTGAGTTAGATCAGTACAAAGGGAAGGCTTCTCATGTTTATTAATTCATTAGCCAGGATCAAGGCAGAAGCACTTGCTAGACAGGAGGCAGAGTCTGGGTCCAACTCCTCTTAATTCAACCACCCTGTCAAAGCCACCAACTTCTGATCAGAGTCTTCTCCCATCACATACAGTACACCTCTTTAAAAAGTTAAGTTCCTGCCTCACCATGCCACAGGGGCTCCTGTTCCACTATGTTTATAGTGGCTTTATTTGTGATAGCCAGAAGCTGGAAAAAACCCAGATGTCCCATGACAGAAGAATGGATACAGAAAATGTGCTTCATTTACACAATGGAATACTACTCAGCTGTTAAGAATGAGGGCATTCTGTGTTTTGCAGGCAAATGGATGGAACTAGAAAATATCACCCTGAGTGAGGTAACTCAGACCCAAAATGACATGCATGGTATGTACTCACTAACAAGTGGGTATTAGCCAAAAAAAGAAAGAAAGAGAGAGAGAGAGAGAGAGAGAGAGAGAGAGAGAGAGAGAGAGAGAGAGAAAGGAAAGAAAGAAAGAAAGAAAGAAAGAAAGAAAGAAAGAAAGAAAGAAAGAAAAGAAAGAAAGAAAGAAAAGTACAGAATACCCACAGAACTCAAAAAGGTCAACAAGCTGAAGGGCCCAAGTAATGACTTCTCAGTCCCACTTGAGAAGAAGAAAGCAATCACAAGTGGGGAGGGAGGGAAGGACTTGGGAGGGAAAGTGGACTGGGGGTTGAGTGGTGGGGAGAGGGGTACCTGATCTGGTATTGGGTGAGGTAAAAGGACTGAAGCTGTAAGGGCCAGCAGAAAGAATGGAAACAGACAACCTAGGGAAGTAGGAGGTTGAGGGGACCCTCCAGAATGCACCACAGACCTGGGAGGTGAAAAACTCTCAGGACTCAAAGGGTGGGACCTTAGATGAGCTGACCAACAGTAGGGAGAGGGAATTTATAGTGCCCACCTCCAGCAGGAAGACAGGGCATCAAGTGAGGGAAGGGGTTGTCATCCCACAGTCAAAACTCGGACCCATATTTATTCCTGTCTGAAAGAACTGCAGGGATGGAAATGGAGAGGAGCCTGAGGAAAAGAAGGTCCAGCAACAGGCCCAAAATGGGATCCAGCTCAAGTGGAGGTCCCAAGACCTGAGTGCTATGGAGTGCTCACAAAAAGGGACCTATCATGACCTCACTCTGGAAGACCCAACAAGCAGCTGAGTCAGATGCAGATATTTGCACTCAACCAATGGACAGATACTGCTGACCCCTGTGATTATATTAGGGAAAGGCTGAAAGAAGCTGAGGAGGAGAGTGACTCTATAGGAGGACAAGCAGTCTTAATTAACATGGACCCCTGAGATCTCTCAAACACTGGACCACCAACCAGGCAGCATACACCAGCTGATATGAGGCCCCCAACACATATACAGCAGAGGACTGCTGGGTCTGGTTTAGTCAGAGAAGATGCACCTAACCCTCAAGAAACTGGGGGCCCCAGGGAGTTTAGAGGTCTGGTTGGGTGGGAGTTGGGGGCTGGGGACATCCTCGTGGAGACAGGGGACATGGGGAGGAGGTAAGGGATATGGAACAGTCTGAGGGTGGGTGGGTTGATAAAATCTGAAGTGTAGATAAATAAATAAATGACAAAAGAAGAGTTAAGTTCTATCTAAGAGTCTCAGGAGGTGTGCTTCTTGGAAATGCTGTAGGAGTGAGTGTTGTAGCCACCTGACAGGCATCTGGAGGAAGATATCATCAGGATGCTTGTGCTAGATTTGATTCTTTAGGCAAAAGGATGGTGAGAAGCAATAGCTACAGCAGAGACATCGTCCCATCTTACAGGAAGCTGAAGAGGCCTCAGCAGAGGAAACATCACAGCCCCAGTTCTGTGTTGTAGTTGGGGGCTACCTATCAGGCTAGAGAGCCACAGGGCAATCTAAACTCCAAACTGGAGAACAACTTTATTTTCTTTCTGATCATGGGATATCCTGGAAGAGTCAAGCCTCACCGAGCATCTAAAGACTCAAGATGAGCTAGAACATACCACCAGTACAGTGGTATATGAGCATGGCACCTAACTGAAAGTCTAGGAACTTCTGTTTCCTCCCAGAAGAAAACTATAACCCTTAACTTAAACACAGTAAGAAAACATTTCAAATTAAAGTGTTGCTTTTAACTCAGATTCATCTATTTTACAAATTGAAATTCATTCTTTTTCTCTCCCTCCCCCGACTCCCTCCCCCACTGTATGTATATGTATGTACATGTGTGTGGGAGTACTCATCCAAGAGTGCCTGTGTGTGTGTGCGCGCACGCTTGTATAAGCTAGAGATCCATGGGACGGGTCTTCCTCTAACACTGTCCACCTTATTACTTGGTTCAGCGTGTCTCCCTGAACCTGGGGCTCAATGTTTCAGCTGTACTGAGAGGCCATCAAGGCCCCAGGTACCACCCTGTCTCTGCTCCTGATGCTGTACTTTATAGATGCATGCCACCATACCCAGCCTTTACACGAGCACTGGAATTTCTGAGCTAAGGTTCTCATGCCTACACGTTACCTCATGAGCTGTCCTCCCAGCCTCTCACTACAGTTCTTAATGCTGTAAAATTTACACATGCACTTACTTCATTTGGAACTTTTTCTTTGAAAACAAATCACTGTATGAACACCAAACATCTGAGAAGTAGCTAAGGATAGGAATCCAGAGGCCTGATGCAGCATGAGAAAGATTGTCATTTCAGCACACCCCAATTAACACGTTGAAAATATATCAATTGATTTGGTAAGGGCTGAGAGAGATCTCTAACTCATTAACTAGACAAACAACGCTATTAGAACATCACTGGACTGTTATGAGTGGCTTAGGCCCTGAGTAGGACAGATACAGTTTTACTTCTACTTAATACTGAGTCCAACATAAAATTATAGAAAGCAAGATGAGTGCGCAGACAGTTGAGGACCTCAACAAGTGGCAAATATCTAAATTCTATCTATGATCCAGCAGCCTCTTTCAAGCTAATCATTTGTTTAATGAACATGAATGAGCTTTAATTAACAAGGTTCTAGCCACCTGAACAGAAGTGTTCACTCCTCTGATTTAACACTCCCACCCAAGCCTATTTTTAAACAACTCCCAAACCGTTAAGTTTGGGCAAACACTGCCAGGGTTGATTGGGGAAGCTCTTTAAGTATTTAATTGCTCAGATTATGTACTTATAGCTGCAGAATCAGTGTGCTGGGTATGGCTCAGTTTCAGTTCTCTGACTCTTCCAGCCATACCTAGTATTTAAGATGATGAACTTTGCAGACAACACTCATCATGTGAGAACACATATTCTTTGCTCATCCCACTAAGCCAGGAGAAAAGCAAGAAGCTCTGTGACTTTCCCAGACAAGGCTAACCTATGGCTGTGGCTCAGAGATTCTCTTCCCAAGCTGTCCAATCTTACCCTGCTGCACACCATGAACAAAAAGAAGTTGGTATGGCATGAAAAAAGGTGAGACTCACAGATGTCAATGCATGCCAGCCCCTGACATCCGACAGAAAGGCGTAGCTTCTTTCATACTTTGGGGTGACTGTCTAAATGACAATTCCTCCTGGGGATGGTCAGGATTCTAAGCTCTGGGTCTGCCAGGTCCTGGAAAGAAGGGAGTGTGGAGGGAGTCTGCACACTTGGGACTGATGTGGAAACTAGAATCAGAAACACCAGCTGAAAGAGGCCTGAACGGGGCCAATACATAACCATTCTGTGCAGCTCAGGGTCATTTCCAGTCAATTTTAACCTAAGCAAAATAAGAATTCATTTCTCAACACAGATCAGAAACTGTCTGGATGTACCTCCTGACAGCTGACTTCTGAGGACCCTGGGAGGAGGGAGAAGAGTCACATGTTCACTGAGATCACCTGCCCCCTGTCAATCCACTATGTCAAGTCCTCCTAGTCTGCACTAGACCATCGTGTCAGAAACTATGTCCCAATATGCCAAGCCTCCCCTAAATGGCTGTAGGATGGGAGTTATGCCAAGGCCACATGTAGAGAGATATGTACAACAACTTGAGTCACAAAGAAAAGGGCAGGTGCTTGTCCTGTGTCCTGCTCCTCTGTGGGGCTACTGCATGGGAAGGCTTCATGTTGGCAAGCTTCATCAGAGCAGAGAACCTTCAGAGCCAGTTTGGTCTGTCTGTTCACACAGTGTCTGGCAGAAACAAAGGTATGTGCAAGTTGAAGTAAATGTCAGGATTTTTTTTTCAAAAGAGGTATCTAGCACATTCTGGGAACACACTGAATCATATGACAGTGAAGCCCCTGTAAGTTCTAAGACTATCTTATCTAACTACAAATGAGATGTGGGGTTGGTGTACTGGGTGACAGCTGACTCCTGTGCCATGGGCAGATGACACTAACAGAAAGCAGGGCGCCTGCCTACAAGGAGCTCTGAATTTAGGCGGAATGAGACTAGCAAATGAAACTCCCAGTTCCTACAAGGGTTCTGACAGGGGAGAGGTGAGAGATGCAATAGAAAATGCCAGTGAACTAACCAAGTTCCTGGAACCCTTGGATGGAAAGCTCACATGGCCTGAAGGCTGCCAGGAACCATCCTGTGTTAGAAGAAAAGGCTCCCAGTCAAGGTGAGGGCAGAAAGTGTGCAATGGTGGCAGGATTATAGAAAGGATGCTACCCTGGTCCCAGAGACTGAGAAACCACAGGCAGATAGATCCTGACCACTCACCTCAAACCTATAAACCACACATATAGTACTTACATTTAAAATTAACTGAACACAGGACAGGTGAAGAACTCTGCCCTTGCTGGGCAGTGGTGACACACACCTTTAATCCCAGAACTTGGGAGGCAGAGGCAGGCGGATTTCTGAGTTCGAGGCCAGCCTGGTCTACAGAGTGAGTTCCAGGACAGCCAGGGCTACACAGAGAAACCCTGTCTCAAAAAATCAAACAAACAAACAAACAAACAAACAAAAAACTCTGTCCTTCAGGGCAGCACTGCTTCACCCTCACAAACTGTGAGGTTAGACAGCTCAGC
This sequence comes from Grammomys surdaster, assembly GCF_004785775.1. Lineage (NCBI taxonomy): Eukaryota > Metazoa > Chordata > Mammalia > Rodentia > Muridae > Grammomys > Grammomys surdaster. The sequence continues at coordinate 16,419,115 of NW_021604569.1, read as the reverse complement.
TGACTGACATCCAGGAGCCTTGCCAAGAGGGCTGCAGGCCACACTACCAAAGGTGCCCACTACCACCAGCACTCAAATCTCATCCCAGTGTTTTCTCTTTTCCACAGGAGAAAGGGAGTAACAAGCAAAAGTCCAGGTCACCTCAAGCACCCATTAACCCCACCTTCTGGTGCTGCTGAAAAGAGAATGGTTATCCTTGCTGCCTTGTGTCTGGAACAACATGGGGCCTCCCTTATAACAAGGGCTCTCCAACTGGATTTTAGAGCAGCAAAGACTGGACAGAGAGATATGGTGAGAAGGAAGAAAGGAAAGATTGGACAAAAGCTACAGTGAGCAGGAAGAGAGGTGGAAGAGAAGGGCTCCTGAGTTCAAGTGGCTTAGAGTTGGAAAATATTAAGGGTTAAGGGCACAATGGATTCTCTAAATCAACTGGAGGTAGTGTTGTATGCAGTGTGTTTTGGTCTGGTTTGGTTATGGAGGGTGGGAGCCTAAATCTATACCATTGAGAGTCCAAAGACATCATTGAAGGCCACATTTCCATCCTCCTTTTTGTTCTCACTTTGAGAAATATTCTAAGTTCCCCAAGCTGGCCTTGAACTCACTCTGAAGCCCAAGAAGACATTGAACAAGTTCTCGAGCTCAAACTGGCCTCAAACTTGTGATCCTCCCACCTCAGTTTCCCAAGCAGTTGAGACTACAGGCCTGCACTGCCACACCCAGCCTCAGCTGGAGTCTTCACAGGCATCACTTGGTTGGGAGTAGGTGGGACTCGGATCTAGAAAGGCATTGCTGTGAAAGTATCTGCAATCTGGGAATGTGTCTAATCAAATAAGCCTAATTAAAATATATTTTGACAGTTGATTTTAAAGCTTTTTTTGTTGTTAAAATAGAAACGCTTTTGGCTAGGGAACTTATTTTAATTGGACTTGGCCTTTGGAAGACAAGGTCCTAGCCTGGAGCAGTTTACCTCCTGATGAGGGCGACCAGACAGATGATTTTAAATCCTAATATTACCACAGGGTGCTGCTGGCTAGAAGACTTGCTCAGAAACATGGGAAAGGGCCTGGGAGGGACAATGGGAAACACACATAGTGTTGGAAAACTGCCATTTGTTACTGTAAAGTACATACCACCATGGGTCTAGGCCGATGAGTGCAAGTCTTGAAAGCAACCACCATTCTTAGCTTTGTAAAATAAAAACCCTTGACAAGCATACAGTACAGAATGTTCCCCTAGCAAGAGAGAAGTTGAAAATATAGAATGATAGGAACAGGGAAGGGAAATGGAAACCTGTATGAGGCCCTTTCACAAGACAAGAAACCAAGAGTGGCGAGACAGAAGGAAGAGAGCAGACACAGATCTCTCGAGAAGGGGAAAAATTACAATTTACAAGTCACTTATATGAATGAAAATCATTTCAAAAGACACATTATCTATACCAGCAATATAAATCATTATTAAATCATTTAAGTAAAGGAAAGTATAAACAGGAGAAAATCCGTAAGCTTTCAGTGGGCCATGCAATATGAAAGCTGTGTTGTGTTGAAGCACAGATTGAAACATGTTACTAAACTTAGATGATATATAAAATCCACAGACCCCATTATTAAATGTGTATGGGGCCAAAAGGCCATATAATAAATACACTGTCTGTTGAATGGGTTCACGTTGTTCAAGTCTAAGTAAAACCCTCTTTGTGAATTGTAAATCTGACTTGATATCAAATAACTCTGATCAGTTTTTAAAACTTTCAATCAATTGCAAAAGCAAATATAATAGTAAATTTAATTACAAAGTTCAAAAGGCCTAGTATCTTAAGCCACTTATTATGGGATACAGATATATCCCATAATCACTGTTTTCTTAATAATTATAGACATATAGTTAGGTACACATGCGTTGCAACCTCATTTTGCAAGTCCCAAATTAAAGAGGCCATAGAATTCAAGCATGTATAAATGTGAGGATTATTACCTTTCCAGGTTACAGCCCTGACACCCAATAATAATCATACATGCCTTTGCATGGGAGATCATGAGAGAGAAAAACCAAAGGATGGCCTGTATTCTAGAATCCCAGAGACAGGAGTGACTCAACTATTTACAAATATTTTTGGCTCTTTAGGTCTACCATCTGACCATATGATATGATATGATGTGATATGATATGGTATGACATACATGTGATATGATTGATATGAGACATAGAAATTATCTGATTATTTGACATTGTAAATGTCTAAATCCTCATGGATAAATATTATAACTACAAAAAGTAAAATCTCTAGGTGTATTCCCCACACCCTGAGACTTAACATTACTTAAGTGGGCTGATGGAATAAAGAATAGCTCAGTAGTAACGTCTTTAAAAATGTAGCTCGGATTTAGTATTGAAGTTTTGTGACGGCTAATCCTTACTTTTCTCATTTTTAAGGATCTAGACACTCGAAGGGCAGTGGTGGCACACGCCTTTAATCCCAGCACTTGGGAGGCAGAGGCATGCAGATTTCTGAGTTTGAGGCAAGCCTGGTCTACAGAGTGAGTTCCAGGATAGCCAGGGCTACACAAAGAAACCCTGTCCTGAAAATATTAAAAAAAAAAAAAGAAAGAAAAGAAAAAGAAAAAAAGAAGAAAAGAGAGATCTAGACACTCTCAAATACATTAGTCAAAAGCAAATCTAAATGCCTTATGACACGTAGTTACTGTTTCCTTAATATCAAAACACTTATGGTTTGGTACAAAACATGAGTATGGCTGGTCATATTAACCTCAAAAGAGATATAGGCCCTCAGTCTTGATATTGTGTTCTAAAACACTTCACTAGCTGTCACTTCTGACTAGGTGAGACTGATTAGTGACTGGTAAGACTAGTCAACAGGTAAAATCACTTCCTACCCTAGCCTGCCAACCTGAGTTCAGTCCCTGTGGAAGGAGAGAACTGACTCCCAGGCTGCCCCCAATCTCCACTAATGCATCACGGCATATGTGCAGCCGCATTCGAACACACACACATACACACACACACACACACACCACACTTTAAAAGTGAGCTCTAAAACTCCCTAAGCAACACATCAAGTCTTCATACAATCTCCTTCCCCAGACAGACGCTTGCTCGTCACCGTTGCTGCTTTAGTGGAATTACTAAGAAAGATATGATTTCAATCCAAGTAAGATTTGCATTTGTATTCTTAACAAAGAAAACACTCTAAGGATTAAAATTTACATTCACCAGCCCATTGGTCCCTTCACTCATCTATCTCTTGTCCATTCCAACCAGTCTATACAGCACGAGGATGACTGAGGCACTCTTCTCAATAACAACAAATCCACCCCATCAGTTGTCACCTGTCACATGGGAAAATTAGAGTTTACACAAAGTAACTCTATAACTAACCTCTGTAGTATCAGATAAAAAACAAACTTCCCTCAAGCACATTGCAAACACTGCCTAGTCTCAAGAGATAAAGAAAACAGTAATTTCAGACACAAGCCAACAAATTCTAATTGCCTTCAATAACATTTGGAAGCCCCAAGTGTCACAATCCTTTATGATAGGCAAACAATACAACTAAACAATATAGAATATCCAATAAGATATAATGCCATTTCTTTCTTTGCATTCTAACAGAAAATACTTCATACTGAACTTGTAATCTTTGTTTAAAATATATAAGCATGTTTATATTTCGGAGGTGTTTCTTTATTCAAGGTATAAACAAATGAGAAACGGCAGTAAGAGAAGTTGCAAAAACAGATCTACAGTTTTTGGACAAAGAGGTGGAAGTAATCAAACAATGTGCAGGAGGTGCAGCGATATCAAGCCGTGGAAACTCTACCATCACACCATAGCACAGGACACCGAGTGAGGAAGACAGACATGGCTTGCCTTCTTGGCTGCCTAAGGAACAGGCTGGCTGGAGGAGAGAGGGTGGTTTCATTATTACCAGACACCTTCACCAGTGTCTGCAGATACTCTCTGGAACTTTGCAGGCCCCCTAAATATTCCCTTTATATTTATTTATAAGAAAATAGTGGTGAATAATTCAGTTCCCTTAAATAGAGTTATGTAACAATTTAGAAAGGTCACAATTTTAAAAGCAATTCTGTTTACATCTCCCAACATCATTTGGGGGTTCCCGATTACCATGAAAAAGTATTCCCATATTTATTTTTTAAAGGGAATTTGTTTCTTCAAAGGAATTACATAACTACACCTTAACGAGGAAAAGTCTTTTTTAAAAAAAAAAAACATTCCTTAGCTTTAAGGTTATGAGTTAGTAATGTATCTTACTTTTTTGGAAGCCTCCAGGAGAGATTTTAAGAAATAATAAAGAACTGGGTTAGACGGCTTTTATAAACACTTGGGCAACAAAGTTAGTGGGCAAAGGTCCCGGTGAGTCAGTGGGACATAACTGCTAAAGAAAAAAGATTTGTTGTCCCCAATGCTGCCTTAGAAAATCCAGTTGCTCAAGTGGAAAGTGGGCCATTCCGGGAGCAGGTGCGGGCCCACCCTAACTCATTCCATTCGCAACACTCATAACACATTTGCTCCAGAGAGAAGAGGTCAAAGGCCAGCCCCACGGCACTCTCTGAAATCTACCTAGTCTGCAAGGGTTGCCAACTGTCCTGGCAGGGATGAGCACGGAGGGGCACGATTCTGGAGTGGGGGGTTAAAGGGCAAGACTGTTTGATCTGTGTTAGGCAAGTTTCTCTTCTGCAAGTAAAATCCTCAATGCAACAGGAAATCTCTGTCTGCAAGGTGTGGAGACAGCAAAAAGAAACTAAAAGGGTTGAGGCATTAGAGGATCCTGGAAGACAGGGATGACAGCTCTGCTTCTCAGGTCCGATGAAGGGGGTCCTCACCACTTCAGACACAAGGGAGGCCCCAGCACGAAGGCTGGGCAGAAGAAGAGTCTTCATGAAGTACCTTCCCCACACACCTGCCAAGATCGCCTGGCTACATGGGTCCCAACAGACCAAGTACCCTCTTGTCATTGAGGCAGGGAGCAGCGGGCCACAGGGCCTGTGAGGAGTGGCTGGAGGAACCTGTGCATGGGACCAGAAGGACTCCACTGAAGTTTCAGGCCCGGAGTTTCTTGTCCCCCTCGGCCTGTGATTGCCACTATTGCAAGGGGCAGGAGGTAACTCCGACCTGGGGCTCTGCACGGAGGGATAGCACCCCACAAACACATACACACATATACACAAACATATACAAGGGCTTTCACAGCAGCACCTCTCACGGAAACTGTCCCCAAGCAAGGCCTGCCACGGTTACCGGAGCAACGACCTAGGTGCCCCAAGTCCTCAACACCTTGGGAAGAACCACACCCGCCCTCCTGAGCCCGCTTACCCTGTGGGGGGCTTGGCCGCCAGTGCACGCGACGCGTCCATGGAGCCGGCGGGCTTTGCGCCGGGCTCTGCCGGCCGACTGGGGCGCTGGCTGCCGCGCTGTCGTCCTCATTCACTTTTTCCGCGCTGACCCATCGTCCTCCCACGCGGGGCTAGTGAGGACAGCGGCCGTGCCGAGAGGACGGAAGCGACCGGAGGCGTCTGGGCGGGCGGGGGCGCGCGGGGAGTCACCGACGCGGCTAGCCGAGGCGCGGGAGCAAGGTGCGCCGCGCCCCCGCCAAGCTGGCTCAGCCGCGCCCACCGCGGCGCCGCCCCGCGCCCG
>NW_021604569.1:16402105-16413039 GCF_004785775.1 Grammomys surdaster | reverse complement strand
ACCGCGGCGCCGCCCCGCGCCCGCGCGCCGCTCCCCAGCGCCCGCCTCCCCGCGCGCCCCCGACGCCTGCCCGAGCGCACCTGGGCGGGGCGCGCGCCCTGCCGTGGATCCCCGAGTCGCCTGCCCAGCAGGCTGGAGGAACTAAGCGGGCAAATACCTGGCCACCTGTGGCTGTGCGGGGCGAGGCAGGCAGGCTAGCCGGCGAGAACTGAGTTGAAGGAAGAGAGAAAAATAGACGGTCTGGCGCTTCAGTTTCTGCTCCAGAACCTAAAAGAACCTTTGTCAGTACCAGAGATCTACTGTAAGGGGAGGGGAGAGTGGTCCAAAATGAGGTTCTTGGTGTGCAGCACGGGAGACTGGAGAGGGATGCGGCTCCGGGATAAGGGGCATACTTTCCTGAGAAATCAGAAAGCAGTGAGACTAGAGTGTGGACCTCCTGTGCTAGCAAGAACTGCACCTGTTTGGAAGAACGCTGCTGTTTGCCAGCCTGGTTGACTGGAGAGTAACAAACACTACTGTGGCCCCAGTCCTGCGATTCCCATGCTGACTGGTGGGCAAAAAATACCAGTAGAGGCAGCAGGTGCTGAGGCCTCAGAACAAGTTAACCTGAAGACTCAGAACCACCAAGCTTCCCTTCTCCTGTCTGCTAATTGACCCCAGGGGAACAGGAAATGAACTTGATTGCTATAAAGTCCTCCCTACAAATATAGCAAGTACTAGGTTCTTAGAATTGGAATGAAACGCCAGAAAGATGCAAGATTTTGTGATTATACTCAGTAACCAGAAGCTTGCCTAAGTTTTTCTACCTCTGCACCCCAACTTTCTGTTTAAGGAAAGAGGGGAGACCAGATTGCAAAATATAAGTCCTGCGGTGGCTGCAAGGCCTTCTTTGCTCCAGCCACAGCGCCCAGTCAGAGCAGGTGAACCACTTCATACCTGCAACAGAGCCTGACTTCCTTCTGAACACAATACTCGGAGCATTTTCCCACCCTAGGGCCTCTGGGATCTGTAATATGTTTGCTTCAGGCTCTGCTCAGATACCTGCTCCTCAGGAAGCTCTTCTCTGACCTCTTTGTAGCAAAGGACACTCCAACTCTCAACTCCCATCTGCTTCTTGTCCAGTGTCTTGAATTTTGTTTGATACTCTTGCCGATTGTCTTGATGTTTCTCATGGAAGCTTATCACTTTATCTTATGTGTGTGTGTGTGTGTGTGTGTGTGTCTGCTGTGTGTGTGTGTGCGCGTGCTTTATGTCTGTTTATAATCAAAATGCTTACATGCATTTACATTTTATATGTATATAAACGAGTGTATGAGTTACATATACACATGATATAAATATATGCATACATACATATGGTGAATATGTTTATCTTTATGTGTTTGGCATGGGTCTCTTCCCGGTGTAGTGACTCCCTTTGTCTGGTGTTTTTCATTACTCTTAGCAGTTAGAACAGTGAATGAGGGTGGATTAGGGTTCATTACATGAAAAGAACATTGAGTGAATTGAGTTTCTAGGCCTCTCTCCAGCTCTGGGTGTGGCTATTGGAAGGTCTTTTCCTAGAATCTCTAAGATCTCCCCGTGCTCTGCACGCTACTGTGGGAAAGGGTAACAGGGGAGAGGCCAGGAACTAGGGACCTGGACCCCAATGAATATCCCAAGAAGTAACAGTAGCTCAGATAGAAACTAGAAGTCAAGAGCATGGCAGATAGTTGGTTGTCAGAGAGAAAATACCACAGAAAAATCATGAGAGGAATTCACTGTCCACCTCCAGGCTGAGTTTCTGATTTCTGTCCTAAGGAAAAAGCCCTGGCAGCTCTGGGCCTGGACAGCCTCCAAGTCTACAGAAGTCACTAAACACCACAGTCTGAGAAATCCAAAAGGGAAATGGAGTGGGTGGCACAAACTGGGAAGAGTTATCTCAGCGAAGCAAAAGGCAAGATTAGACTTCATACCAGCAGGAGAGTCTAAGCACCAAGGCCTCTACTTGCAGTGTAAATGGGCCAGCCCTAGCAATCCCAACCCAGCTATCCTAGTGGAAAGGATGCCAACAGATCCATCTATGAACAATTGTTTCCAAAAGCATGTATTCGATATACACGAAGGCCAGTAGTGGGTAGAACTAGACCTATTATTAAATATTAAAATAGTTTTGAGTGCTGGAGGGTAAAGATGTTGTATTTGTTAATTTGCATGAATTCTCTAGTACTTATGGACTGATGATGTTAGGTCCATCAAACCACCTCTACCCATCACTATGTGCTCTTGATATGACCCTGGGCCTTCCTGGGCACCCTGTATCTGGACTAGGTATATACTAGTAGAGTCTCTGAGAGAGCGTTTTGACAAGCTGTGACTGAAAGAAGAGAGAGGCGACCTGGTTGTACTTCTCTAGATCTCAACTTCCTATATGCTACAGGAAGGCTGTAGCCAGAAGGCCCCTTCATCAAAGTGCACAGCTAAGCCCAGGCTGTGCATGTCAGGACTGACACTAGTGATCCGGCTACATCACTGAGCTCTTAACTCAGGGGAAAGAGCTAGTACCAGAGCACAGATAGCTTGAGGGACTTTCTTTAGGGACTTTATTCTCTCTCAATCCTTCTTCCCTTTTATCTCTCCTCTCAAGTCTCACCTTTCCTCTAATAGGGATACCTGGGACCTCAGAGACTTTACTGGTATACACCTGGACCAGATACAGGGTGTCCAGAAAGGCCCAGGGTCATATCAATGACATATAATGATGAGTAGAGGTGGTCTGGCCAAGTCAGTGCTTCCTGAATTTGAATCTTCAAAGAATGAAGATTCTGATCCATTCAGTGGTACACAGGAGAGCTTTTGTTCCTAATGGGCATTCAGAGATGCAAAATTTGTTGGCCCAAGGACAGAAGATCACACACAGTAGCTTCTGGAATGATCTTGTACTGACTGGTAATGTTGGCGGCGGCAAATTCCTTCTCTCTAAACATTCATTTCCTTCTGTGAAATGTGAGAGCCGTCTGAACACATTCAGGCTTTGTGGGGTCTTAACCTCACAGGACTTCAGGAATCTTTTAAAAATAAAAACATGATTGATATAAATTGTGATTCCAAAGTGGTTATTTATTGTACAGACTGAATTTGTGGTCCTTTAAAAAAATAATAAAGTCCTGGTCTATAACCTCCAGTATTTGGAGAAAGGTTTTGGTGAGGTAAGATGAAGCAAGGACATATTGTTGAATCTTTAATCTCACATGGTAGATGTCCTGTAGGAAGAGGAGAAACATCAGTACGCTCTGAATATGCACAAGAAAGGCCACGTGAAGACTAAGTGAGGGGGTGGCTATGTGCACCAGGGAGCAGCCTCTCACCATAGCCCAAGCCCAGCAACTTATCAATCATGTCTGCTTCAGGCTCAGGAGCTGTAAGAAAATGAATTTCCATTTTTCAAGCTGCACATTCCAAGGTATTTTTGTTATGGCAGTCTAAAGGGACTAGCATAAATATAGAAAACAAACCACTAAAAATTATAATTATTAAGGGCTGACCTACCACTAAAAACAAGCAGGTTGTTAATAACAATAAGTCAGCCCCCAGGAAAAAGAATAAAGAGTAACATCTACCTTACGCATCTAGGCAAAGATTAAATACTATATCACATATTGAGTGCCTAAGGTGACACCTGGCACTCATTTAATAATCAATCCATTTTAACTCTAATTGTACATGTAGATAGTCATTTTCTTTTGGTACATAGTTCCCTTAAAAAATGTGTGACCAGAGTTCTAGCTCCTTGAACCATTGCTAGAATATAAACAAAAGCCACACCCTGGGCCATTTTGCTCTGGCATACAGGCTGAGCTGGACAATGGCCAGAAGTTTATTGGCTATAAACGTTGCTCCAAAGGAGGGATGCCGTCCTCCTTATGTGGATGAAGCTAAAGAAGTAACTTCAGGTCCGAAATCTTTTCTCCAGCCATCTTGCTTGGGTACTTGAAACCTCAGAAACCACTTTCCTGAACAAAGTGTGAGTCTTAGAGCTGAAGCTGCTTGGCATCTCAGTGTAGCTTGTGGAATCCTGCTGGAGGCTACAGCAAGAAGACATAAATGTAGGCCCAAGGTCTTCTGAGGAAAGCCCAGATGACCCGTGTCTTGCCATCCACTTTGCTGTTTCGTTTTCAACTTTGCTTCAAGGCAGGGGTTGAATCACTTTCTCTTTAGGTTGGCATCATCGATGGTTAATTTTGATTGTCAACTTGATTGGATTGAGAAGTGCCTAGTGTTTGTAAAACACTGCCAAGCTTGGCGTGACCCTGGTGAGGACAGAGTGACATGGTCCTTGCCCCAAGGACAGGGCCCCAGTGTGAGCCTCCAGGAGATGCCGTACCCAGCATGGCCCTGATGGGGACAGAATGACATGGTTCCAGCTCCTGAGACAGGGCCCTCAGGTGAGCCTCTATGAGTATCAATGGCTGCTGTGGGAATAAGGCTTGTTTGTATATTAATGTACATATTTTCACTTTCCTCCAAGGAATGTCCTCCCTGTTAACAATAATGACTTGATGAGAATTAGAAACAGCACAGAGTCTAGGAGTTGAGGGTGTGCTATGTCTCCTTAAAATGGTAAATGCTGGGACCTTTAAGACAGCCTTTAGGGCTATGGGAAAGAGCTCTAGATTCATGAATTCAAAAGTATATAATTTCTCAACTATGCAACATATAAGGTTGTAATATGAATTATGAGGGGCTTCGTGAATCTAAAGGAACAGAGGTGGCTACACTATGAGCCAACTTGTCAGAAAGATACAAAGGCAGGCAGATTCCTGAGATCAAGGTCAGTCTAGGACAGATCAAGGTTAGGCCCAGGTAAGGTAGAAATGATAATTCAGGATCCCACCCAACTAGTTTCCCGTTTGTGTTTAACAAAAGCAGAAAGATCTCTGAATTCTTTTGCAATGTTAATGAGAAAACAAGGTATGCTTCCTTTCTCTTAAGAATCAAAGGGGTGGAGTCAGAGGATCCTAATTCATAAGATAATCTAAAGGAAACCTGTGCAAAAGACTGGATTGATATGTAAAATCTGTTCTGTAGGAGATGAGCTATTCATAGAAGTTTTTAGGATAAAAAGAGAACTGCTTGGAGGACAGAGAGGCAGACAGACAGACAGACAGACAGACAGACACACACACACACACACACATACACACACAGGCATAAACATGTGCACACACATATACTCACAAGCAAGCAGGATATGGACAGAGAAATCTCTAGAGGGAAACAGAACATAGCAGAACATAGAGAGAAGCAGACTGGAAAAGCTGTATCACACGAAAACACAGGTCTTCAGCTTGGATCCATGATTTGACTTTGGCTTGTTTCTTTTCACCATCCCAGACACCCCTTCTTTCAGAATCCCTCTCCATGCTGAGGCTGGGTCATGGCATCTCTGGGTGTGTCTGTGTGGACATTTCCAGAGTAGGGTAGTTAGCTAAGAAGAGAGGACGTACTTTGAGTTCACTGTCTCTCTAGCTGAAATAAATTTTGAGGAAGGAGAAACCAGCTAAGAGTAGACATTCTCTGTCTCTATTTGATAGTTTCTATGGTGGGATTTGTTCTGTCCCACCACTGCCTCTCCGTCAAAAGGAAATGACATATCTGAGACCATAAGCAAAAGAAATCCTCCTTCTCTTACATTCTGTTCTGTTATGCATTCTGTTACAGCAACTCATGGGTCAGTAAGTGCAGCCTGTCTTAGCCTGTTTTGTTTGCTCCATCCATCATAATAATAGTTGATACTGGGTAATGTATAAAAAGAACAGAGGTTTGTTTATCTCACAGCTTTAGAGGCTAAAATTTCAGGATTATGTTGCCTAACAGGAAGAGGATCTCTTGGCCATGTCATAGTAAGATGAATGCTATTTTACATTATAGAGGAGCAGAGAGATGGAGGTCAGGAAGGAATGAAGAGAGAGACCAGACTTACTCCTTTATAATAACGTGCTCTAGCTAGGATAAACCTGGTTCTAAAAGAACTACATGAATACCTTCTAAGGGCAATATTCCACTGGCTAACCAACTCTTCAAGATCCCAGTATGTCAACACCATTACAGTAGGGACAAGGCTTCCACCACAAGAAACTCTGGGGGTGAGACATATCTAAAACAGAGCAAAATCAAGTTATTGAAATAGAAATATTTTACATGGTATCATTATTTAATAATGATGGGTTAAATGCTTGTATAGATTGCTCTTCTTTTATTGAAAATATAGTTCCTTTCCTTTTCTTTGAAAGCAAACCTTTTTAATGAATTTAGTTTGGAACCAATGAGGCAGCTCAGTTGGTAATTTGTTTGCCAGACAAATCTAAAATCCTGGACTTGATCTTCAGGATATAGACAAAAGAAAAAGGTGGTGGAGGAGGAGGAGGATGAGAAAAGAAGAAAAAGAAAGGAGGAGGAGGAGAAGTAAGAGGAGGAGGAGGAGGAGGAGGAGGAGGAGGAGGAGGAGGAGGAGGAAAGCCAGCACAGTCAGATTTATAATCCCAAATCCTAGAGAATAGAAACAAACAAATCTCTGAAGCTTGCCAGCCAGCTAGTTCCAAGCCAAGTGAGAAGCCTTGTCTCAAGAAAATATAGTGAAGGACAATTAAGGAATGACATACAAAGTTGACTTCTGTCCTCCAGATGCACCCATACACACACACACACACACACACACACACACACACACACACACACACAGAGAGAGAGAGAGAAGTGCAATATATGCAAAGAAAAAAGAAAGAATTCAGTTTATTTTTTTCTGTTTTATTTTATTTATTTTATTTTATTTTCTCAAATCATAATTAATTCACACAGGGGTATAAACACAGAAAGGCAGGAAGTGGGGAGGGGAATGACACTGGAGTGTGGGTGCTCAGGGGGAATACAGATATCTTCAGAACCGGGTATCGGCTGGGTGAAGGTTCAGGGGACAAGTCACCGTGACTCTGCCTATGACTCGCTTATCCCCATCTAAGCTGGTATTATCTGCCAAGGCTACCTATTTACAAGGTCCATGACCACTCAGGCTTATACATTTCCACAAAAGCTGCCCGTTGACATTAGCTTATAGCCATCTGTTTCAATGTTCTTCCACTGAGACCCAAGACTTGGTTTTAGCTATGGAGGACCACAAGACTCAAGATGAGGTTGTTACTTTATACAAGTTGTTTCCAAAACCCATCTCCACCCAACGTAAAAAAAGGGGGACTTCTGCCCCTAGACCAAGCAGAGAGGGACCAAACAGAACCCACTCTGACAGGCGATCTGAATTCTTGCTTAGGCTGCGAGGTTAAGCACTGCAAGGGAATATCAATAAAAGATAAAAATATCTCTCTGGGTTCCCTGAGGGATAAGCCTGACTGCATAGGGGTTGATGTCAAAAGCATCCCCTCTCCAGGAAAAAGACATCGGGACGGGTATGGCCCTCATGCCTCACTGGACAACGACAGGGGGACTGGAGTCATTACAAGGTCCCCTTCAATTACTGGAGGTCAGGCCTCTATCCCCGCCTTCGCAAGTTTAGAATTGCCACAGCCCTTCTATTCTTAGAGAAGGGAGGAGATATCAGGGGCAGCCCTGCTTACACACTGTAGGCCTACAATCTGCCATAGGCCTAAAGTCAGCAGTGGACCTGTCATACATGTATACTAACACCAAGAATTCAGTTTAGTAGAGATTTGTACATACATTGACTTGTATAACAACCATCACTATCTAATCTCAGTACACTATAATCACCCCCAAAAAAGTCCTGTATCTACTGATTTTCCTTCCTGGGGCCATTAATCTACCTTATGAATTAACCTATTCTGGAAAGTTCATATAAATAGAACTATACAACACATAGTCTTTCATGACTAGATTCTTTCCCTTATGATAATATCATTAAGACTTACCTACACTGTTGTTCCCTGATCTTTAAATAGTCAGACAATACTCTCATCACACGGACAAACCACACTGAGTTGAACTGTTGATCAATTGATAAGCATTGAAGGGATTTCTACTTCTTGACATTATGAAGGCCCCTGCCATGGCTACATATTCCAAAAACTCTGTGTGAATGTATACTTTGGAGTCTCTTTGGGTATATACCTAAGAGGCATTGTCAGACCAATAGGTATTTCCATGCTTGTTCCTTCCAGGGTTCCATTGAGGAAGTATAAAGCTGTTTTCTAAAGTGGCTACACTAGTTTACAAACCTCCCAATGGATGAGGATTCTAGTTCTTCACACCCTGGACATTGCTTGCTGATCGTTGTTGATTAGAGACATCTTACTATGTACAAAGTGGTATCTTTTGGCATTTTTTTTTGTTTTTTTCGAGACAGGGTTTCTCTGTGTAGCCCTGGCTGTCCTGGAACTCACTCTGTAGACCAGGCTAGCCTCGAACTCTCGAACTCAGAAATCCACCTGCCTCTGCCTCCCAAGTGCTGGGATTAAAGGTGTGCGCCACCACCACCCGGCCTCTTTTGGCATTTTTATCTTAACTTACCTCATGATGAATACTGTTGAACCTCATCATGTACTTATTGCCTGCTTGTATATCTCTTTTGCGATGTATTATTCATATTTTCTTATTCATTTTTAAATTAGGTCATGCATATAAGAGTTCATTACAGATTCTTCATACAAGTCTCTTATGGTCCATGTGTACCTCGGACAATTTTCTCCAATCCATGGGCTTTTCACTTCACATTCTTGTTGTCCTTTGAAGCATATTTTTGATGAGATTTAATTAATATATATTCCATTGGTCACTTTTAGTTTTGGGATTATATCTAAGAAACCATTGTCAAAATGAAGTTGATCATATATAGTAGTATTTTTTTTCAAAGCTGTAACCTGACACCAAAACTCTGCATGGGGAAATTGGAAAAGTCAGGGTATCTACCTTTAAAGTTTCTGGCTTCTTCTTCATCATCCTGTTTTTGCATCAAAATGCTTAAAATGATTGGTTGCAGCTTAATCTATTACCTCCTGCCTGCATTTGAATAATTTTCATATGCTAATCCAAGACATGAAATCTATAAAATAGCATTAGCAATTGAGAAAGACACACTGGAGGATGTTCTAATTTACACGAATCTTGCAATCAGGGATAAAGATTGGGGATTGGGCCAATGTATTCCAAACTTCCAGACCGTAACAGAATTAGGTAGGGTGTGATTACTTCTGACTGTTCTGACTGAGGCTTCTGAGAGCCCTTTCTATTTCACTCTATTTCAAAATCACAGACTGTAGGCTGAATCTGTCTCTTCACTGTGCTTTGTTTTCTTTGAAACATCCCCAGCAATCAAACAGTATATTCACA
Organism: Grammomys surdaster; assembly: GCF_004785775.1. Lineage (NCBI taxonomy): Eukaryota > Metazoa > Chordata > Mammalia > Rodentia > Muridae > Grammomys > Grammomys surdaster. The sequence goes on along the minus strand of NW_021604569.1, from coordinate 16,403,703 downwards.
TTTTTGTCTCCTCCTCTCTTTGATAAAAAATTATAATAACTTAATATATCCAATGGACAACACATACACATTTGTTGAATCATACATAACAAAAGTTAACACTTAAAAACAGTGGCTATAGGGGCTGGCAGTGGACAGTTGTGGGGTCCAGCATGTGGATGAGATTCAGCATCCAACACTGCAAAAAACAAAACAAAATCAAAATACAATGATTGGATGCCATGAACTATGATAAACCTCTTAAGAAATTATATTTACTTAATTTTTAAAGCAACAGAACAGGCTTACATGATAGCTCAGTGATAGGGTACTTATCTGAGGTCTATTCTCAGCACTACCCTCTGAACAAAATCAACACAAAATACAGGTGCTATTGTTGTCAACATTTTACAGGTGAGAAAAATCAAAAGTTTTGGAGCCTCACAAAGTTACTCGTGTTTGTACAGAGCAAGGGCTTGTTCCCTGGCATCTTACCCTGCATACTAGGCTCTTCACCAACCTGAAAGCACAATTGCTCTCATGAATTCCTGCTGCCCAGCTCTTCGGACGATGATTCAACACAGAAGTAGCACTGACACTTAGGATTTGTCGGAAAGTGTGTGCTGTGCTGTGCTCACTGCCAAACAGCAAATGGAGAGAATGTGTAGGTTGGCTCTCCTGCCACGTTGCCATGAAGCTTTATTTAAGCCACCAGCTGTCACCATTTTTCTACCGATGAGATCATTCTGAGAGCTCTGCTTCTTGTTGAGGGAAGCATCTCCTGGCCGCTCTGCCTTGATGTGCAGTCAGAGTGAACTTATATAACATTGTACCTCCACCCTCAGCCCACACGAGGATTATGCAACTGCGTGTAGGATTCCTTGCAGGGTTTTCCGGAAATGTGAGCCTGCACAGAAAAGGCATCCAAGCAGTTCTGACTAAAGAGTACTTTCTGACCTGGGCCTATGTGTGATCTATCGCTGTAAAGTATTTTGCCTCAGAGAAACTGTCTGGTTAAAAGTCAGCAGAAAGCAAATCTCAGAACTCAACATATAAAAGTATGTCCTCCATGATGACTTAGTTCTTCTCCGCTTTAATGTTATCCTGAAAACCAAAACTGGATTTATCAGTGTTCTTCTACACTTGCTTCACTGCCACAAACTACTGCCTAACTTGATCAAGAATGAAGGGATTGGAGAATGGAACTCCATTTCTGAATTTTATTTATTGTTTTGAATATTGGTGGCATTTTGTACCAAACCATGAGATCCTAACCTGATTGAAAAATGTTATCTTTCCAGTAAGCCCCAAAACTCTACGTTTTCATGAAGAAGAAAGAGGAGTCATTTCTAAATTCCTACATTCCCAAGTATTTAATATTTAACTGAGCTCACAGACAGCGCGTATACTTTGGCCTCAGGCTAGACCAGGCCTGCCAGACAAAACCAGGAGTTGGATTGTCAAGACATAAATGTTAGGAGAAGCTGTGGAACCTACTATAAGAAGTTTATCCTCAGGGCTGAGGGTGGAGGGTGGAGAAGAGCAAGAAAGACCAAGGAGAGTTGGTGCTCTTAGTTTCAAGGTGGGGTGGTGGGGTGGTGGGGTGGTGGGGTGGTGGG
>NW_021604569.1:16397893-16402005 GCF_004785775.1 Grammomys surdaster | reverse complement strand
GGGGTGGTGGGGTGGTGGGGTTGGGGGTGATGGGGTGGTGGGGTGGGGGTGGTGGGGTGGTGGTGGGGATGTGAATCCTCACACTCTGCCACACACATTATGATTTGCTCCACTTTTCCCTAGTTCCAACAGGAGTGGGGCAGATCAACATCTGAGCTACATTATTGTAAGGTGAAGTCATGGAAGGAAGCCCTAGCAGAGGGTTTCATCATAGGTGGTAGCAGCCGGGATAGACTGAAAGGAGAGGATATTGGGAAGCCACCACTTGTGGCTGATCTGTGAAGTATGGAAAGAACATCTTGGGGGCAAGTTTCAGAGCTATGAGTGCTTTGGAGTTCATTAAAAATAGTAGACTCTAGACAAGGGCATGCTCTTTGTTATGCTAGTCAGGCATTATTTGCACTCGTTGACTAGGGCAATCAAGAGAACCTCAGTTATATAACAAACATTTTCTCCAGGAGTATTTTTTAAGACCTTCAAGAATCTCAGATTCCTAATGACAGAAATGGTGATGAAGGATCCCAGCCTCTTTAAAAAAAAAACAAAAAACAAAACAAAACAAAAAAAACTCAGGGGAAGAGTACCCTACCCTGATGCCTTCACTGAAAAAGTTCACTGTGGAGTTGGCAAACATTCACACACAAACAACAAACAGGACTAGAAGGGGTTTTCGTTTGTTTGTTTGTTTTGTTCTTCTTTGTTTTGTTTTTTTCTGTTTTGTTTTCTACTGTAAAAGCAGCTTATGCTGGCTAAGTCAGAAATGTCATGTCTGAAATATCTGTAGAGGATGGTATGTCTCAACAGCTGAGGGCTTCCCTGGTATGTATCTCATCCCTGCCTGGTGAAATCACACTTTCCATTTTAATTAGATCTTCTGGGATTTTTTTTAAAATGAAAAAGCAGACTGAAGTCTCAGTTCAAGGAATGTCACAGTCCATTATACTCAACTTCTAATCCAATGTTTTCCTTTGTTTCACTCATTAAAAGAGAGAGAGAGAGAGTTCTCATGGAGGGCATGCCAATATCAGCAAGCTAAACTTCAGAAGTAGTTGCTTCCCACACTTCCAGATTAAAAAGTAACCCAAAAGACCAGATCTCAAATACAGGCAGCTCTGTGGTATTTACTCCTCTGGAGGCACTACCTTTATTTTCCCAACTAATCACTTGAGTTTCACATGCCTCATTTTCAAAAGTCAGGACTCTTCTTGTGAGGGTCAAACTCCTGTAGAATGTTCCAAGTACCCTGTGAGAAAGCTAGGGGTTAGATAAGGCTTTGCTTAGCATCAGTCTCAAGAGAAGCTACAGGCTTTGATAAAGTGATGTATCTGTCAATCTGTGGAGAGATGGGTGCTGCAGATCATGTGAATCTCAGCCTTCAAAAGTGGGCTGATGGCAGTTGACCACAGGACTTCTCTTTTAGGCACATGGGTAAAGGTGCTTGTGCTTCTACTCTCCAGGCTATGATTAATGTTCAAGATAAGTTTCAAGGGCACACATTAGCCTTCTAGAACCAGAAGAGAAAATGAAGGAATCCAATTGATTCATGAATTCTGGAATGGAAAGACACAAGGTCACTTCCCTTTCCATCCTCATCTCTCCTCCAGCCAGGGTATCATGAGGATTCCAGCTGCACAAAGCACAATAGTCCTTACTGTATTCTTGCTCTAAGATAAAAGGTACCTGATGTCCTACATCTGCACAACTAATGAAATCAATCTAAGATAGATGATTCTTGGTGGCTCTGCGTCTCTGCTTGGACCTTGTGGAATTTTTCCATCTTCAAAGGGCAGAAGGTGCTTTGCTCTGAAGGATTGTGTCTGTCTTGGTGGTTAGCACTATTATAAAAGTGAGATCATGACTCTATCATTTACATCTAGAGACTGGAGAAGCAGAGTGATGTCAGGGCCTCCAGATCAGGCACTCAGGGTCCTGAATAGCTAGTGTTAATGATATAAAGGAAGCCAGGATATGAGTAGCAGAAGCTAGAATGGAAAAGCAATAGTAGCAAAAATTTACTGACTTACATGTCAATCAGCTGTCCATCACCATGAATAAATGCATGAAAGAATCAACTCATGAAGTGAAAAGGCTTCTTTGGGCTTCCAGTCTCTGTTCATAGTTATGTGGGTCTCTTGCCTTGGGTTTGTGGTAGCAAAGTGCATCACAGGAGTGAATGGTAGAAGAAACTACTCACACCACGACCACCTGGAAAGCAAAGACAGACATGAAAAAGCCAGAGGCTCAATGACCCCTATGAGAGCATGTTTTGAAACATATAACTTGCTTCTACTAGGCCTGGGCTCCTGGATGTTCCACCACTTTACACAAGTGCCATGAGTTATGGACCACAACTTCAAATACGTGGCCCTTGTGGAATTTTTTAAAATGTTATCTTATAGCTCCATACTTCATTTATTTTTAATTGCTTAAAAACAGATGACCAATATCTTTATTTACTTATATTATTTTACTTTATGTATATGGATGTTTTGTCTGCATGTATGTCTGGGCACTATGTGCCTGAAGAGCCCATGAAGGTCAGAGAGGACATCAAATCCCCTGGGGCTGGAGTTACAGCCAGTTGTGAACAGCCATGTAAGTGCTGGGACTTGAACCTGGGTCCTCTAAAAGGACAACGAGTGCTCTTAACCACTGAGCCATCTCTCCAGCCACTGGGGAGCATTTAAATTCAAACAGTTACAGGTTGCTTGTTCTTCCATATCACCTTAGTGATTCCTAATAGTAACACACATTTGTAGGAACCTTATGTATTTCTTAAGTGTTGCCAGTCATCACTGTGCAATTTCAAGGGGTCTCCCCCTGAAGACCCCCAAAGCTTATTGAAAAATGAAACAGGGGGCCTATTCCCAGTATTCAACCTGGGACCTTTCAGGTACTGAACGTAAAGCTTTTTCTTTTCTTTTTTCTTTTCTGTAAAAATTCTCTCAACCCGCCACAGTGCATTTCACTCATTCATTGTCATTTCCAGTAAAGAACATTCTGAAACCTTAAAGCCCGAACTTAAATTTTCTTTTAATCTTTCTATTGTGTAATGCCAGTTTTAAATGAAAACAAAGACAGGATCTGAAGAGATAGCTCAGCAGTTAAGAGCCCCGACTGCTCTTGTGCAGGACTTGGGTTCAGTTCCTAGTACACACATGGTGGCTCACAATCACCTTCACTCCAGCTCCAGGGGTTCTGATGTCTCTTCTGTACTCCACAGACTTCTGGATGCACTGGGTGACCTACATACATGCACAAATATATATAACATAAATTAAAAACTCTAAAAGACAATTTAATTTATATGTAGAATAATCAAAAACTGACACAGCAAGTATTTTGTAGCTTCCAGGTGCTATGTTTTTTTTTACACCAGAAATTGCTAAAACTTCATAAAACAAACTGCTCTGCTTTCATTTTATATCTTCCAATGACTAAGTAAGAGGAAGCTAAATGAAAAAGGAGCTATGAGTTGCATTAATTTTCCCCTTTCCTTACTTGTCAACATCTTTAGTTTTGAGTGGCATATATACTTCAACAAATATAATGAACAGAAATTCCAGAAAAAAAGAAAAGCTCATGCCTTCACATGACTCACCACCCTACATGGGTTGGATATTCTCAGCTAATCTAGTTACTGAGCTGGGCAAAGAAGTGTGTGTGTGTGTGTGTGTGTGTGTGTGTGTGTGTGTGTGTGTGTGTATGTGTGTGTGTGTGTGTGTGTATGCTCATGGCTGTATCTCTGCATGTGCAAACATGTGTATATGTATGTGTATGTCCATCTGTGTATGTGTGAATGCATATGTGTGTCTGTGCATATGTGTGTATGTGTGTAAATGTGTCTATGGATATGTCTTTGTGTGTGGTTGTACTTCCCATCAAATTCCCAAAAATCAGAAAAAAGAGAAGATAGTTTCTAATTTGTTCAGGGTCATCAGAATTATCCTAATGCTAAAACCAGAGAAAGTTGTAATTTAGAAAGAGACAACAACTAACACCATGCAATTATAGATCTGAAAATCAATAATTTAAGATTCTCTTGTGAAGACAGAATGAGAGAGAGAGAGAGAGAGAGAGAGAGAGAGAGAGAGAGAGAGAGAGAGAAGGAG
>NW_021604569.1:16325194-16397793 GCF_004785775.1 Grammomys surdaster | reverse complement strand
TGATTGGCTTACATGATTATGGAGACCATGAAATGACCAACTACCATTTGCAAGCTGAAGACCAGGAAAGTTGGTGATACAAGTTCAGTATAAACCCCAATACGTGAAAATTTGAAAGTCCTTGCTTGGCCCAAATACCACCCCCCACACCCACACCCCCAGCCGCCAACCAGAAGTAAAGGATGATGGATTCTCCAGCATAAAAGAAGAATTCATTCTTTCTCTTCTTGCTTTAATCCAAGTCTTTGGTGGATTGAATGATACCCCTATGCATTAAGGTCTGCGATCTTCTTCACTCTGTCACCTTATTTGAATGTTAACCTCTTCCCCAAACCCTCACACAGACTCTCGAAGAACACATCGTTGGGTGAAGGGATGGCTCAGCCGTTAAGAGTGCATTCTGTACCCATTAAACCACAGTTCGTAAGTTCCCTCTTTCCCGCCAGCTTGGTGACCTCCACTATACTTTACATGAGTTGATGACTAAGTGAAAGTGAAATCATTTAGCATTGGTCTTTTGTGCCTGGGTCACTTCACATAGTTCAATGTCCTCTGTCCATGTGTGTTGCAGCATGTCTCAGAGTTCCCTATTTTAAGCTGAATAATATACAGTCATGTATATCTGCCACGGGGATTACTGACATCACATTGCTATTGTGTGTAATATTGTCAACATGGGTATAGTTCTCCCTTTAAGATCTTACAAAAGTAAGGGGCCCACAAGATGCCCACAAGATGCTTAAGTAAGGAGCCTGCCACCAAGCCTGATGATCTTGAATTCAATCCCAGGGCCACACATGTTCCAAGCTGAGAACAAATTATCCTCTGACTCCATATAGACACTATGGTGCATGAACTCAACATAATAAATAAATGACTTCTTTTTTTTAAAGGACCACCTCAACTACTATCAATGATATGGAGATAGGGAGCGGGCAAGGAGGAATATTTGCTGCTGTTCCATGAAACCACAGTTCACATCCCTGCCCAGTGTCCAATACATAGTCATCTGTTACTCCAGCTCTAGGGAATCTGATGATCTCTTCTAGTCTCTATGGGCACTAGCACACATATGTGAATGCATGTTCACATATATACATACACACTCAAATAAAATAACAAAAAGATATCATCATTTGCCATATATCAAGTCAAACTTCATTTTATGTGAAATGGTCACATAAAATGAATGATCAAACGCCCGCCTCTTACCAATTTGAAGCTTATCCATATCACTGTAAGACAAACTAAACCTCCCAATAGAGACAATTATAAAGTCATAGTTACAAGTAACATGGTCCAACTTTCCTGCATACGACAAAAACTGATTAATTGCTTCCAAGTAATGTTTATTCTTCTGTTAACCTATAACTTTAGTGTTATGATAGGAAATTAACAACACTTATATGTTGACTTAAGTAAAGTTAGTACAGTTTTTTTCTCTGTGTTACTGGATTAAGACAGGAACAAAACAAAGAAGCTTGCTAACATATACACATAAACATGCGCTTAGTTTTAGAAGGCTATTAGAAACCTTACATCTATGGATAGTCACATGGGCATAGCTGGCATTTATACTTTTCAACTATTAATTTTGTGTTCTTTCCATCAAGGACTTTGATTCTTTACTTGGTGGAGTACCTCAGAGTTGCATTCCTGGAGGGCTGTCAGATGTTCTGCCTAGATTGAGTAGCTGTAGTTTTCCATTGACCTTAATCACAGGGCATGGTAATTCTGGGAAATGCCCTCAGAAATGTTCTGTGCCTCAAAAACACTTCTTCCCCACCCCCATTGTGAAATGGAAGAACAATTTCCCCTTTGGTAGTCTAGATCAATCATCTGAGCCAACATTATAACTTCCTTCTCAGTCTATTGACTCAAAGACACAAGGAGCTCAAAGTGGCCAGGTGGCAGCATAAACATCTAGTTCAATGGAATCATTGTTTTGTTACCTGGTAGAATAATTCTTTGATCTGGAGCTAAGAACCTTGGATCAAAAGAGCATAAGGCTGTGGAAACAGGAAGCAAACTTTTTCTAGTAGTTTACTAGGGGTGATGGTATGTAGTGCCACTCCTAGCTCCACCCCTTCATTTCTAGACCCATGTGTTTCAGCTATGAGAAAAACACTACCATATGATAGAACCTGATTCAGAGCATAAGCAGCCTCCTAGAGAACCGTGCCTGGCTTCCAAAACATGCTACCAAGCAGGTACTGTGGTCCTCAATAGCTATCCACTATTCTGTCAGGTTAGCTGCTTCAGGGCATATTAAGTTCCATGAGCATGATGCTTCTTTGGCTGTGAAATGGAGTTTTTGATCAGAGCCAATGCTGTGTGGCATACCATGATAGATAAGGCTTTCTCTAACACTGAAGTTGGTGGTTTTAGAAAAGGTAATGTAGGAAGAAAAGTCAAATCCAGTTTTTAGTTAAGTGTCTAGTAAGGATGAGCTCAAATTGTTCCCTCTAAGGAAGTGATACAATATATTCAAATACTGTCATATAACTGTCTGATCACTACAGGGAATAACACCAGGAAATTGGTGTTGACCTTGCCTGCTCAAATGTGGGTGAAGCTAGACAAGCCTTGATCAGAAGCTCATATTACTAATGATATGATTAACTTTCATCCCTGCCACCAAAGTCACCTTGCATACCACACAATGGTCGAGGTGGCTGGGGAAAGAGGTTGACTGGTATTCAGAGAATAGTTCACCTACATACCTGGTTACTAAAATCTTCCTTTGATGAACATGATATCAATACCTTTGTGTCCACCTTTCATGAACAAATCTAGCCACAAATCTCATCTCCAAATTTCTTTGCCACCAACTTTTTCAGTCACTTTCCTGTTATTCTATAACTATTCAGCCAATCCATTGAATTGAATATAAGCCCATGAATATATCCAAATGTCTTATGATCTTTCTTCTAAGCAAATTGCCAACAGAACATAAGTTTATTTTTGCCTTTACTACCAAATACTTTGAAAGAGTGGTAATATATCCACCTTGATTATATATTTTTTAAATTTTTTTAATTGGATATTTTATTTACATTTCAGATGTGATCCCCTTTCCCCATTTCCCCCCAACCCAGGAATCCCCTATCCAATTCCCCCTTCTTCTGTTTCTATGAGGATGTGTCCCCACCCACCTTCCCACTCCCACCTCCCTACCCACGATTTCCCCAACACTGGGGCATCCAGCCTTCATTAGACCAAGGACTTCCTCTCCCACCTGTGTCACACAATGCCATCCTCCCTTGCATGTACAGATGGAGCCATGGGTCCCTCCCAGGCTGGTGGTTTAGCTCCCTGGGAGCTCTGGTTGGTTGGTATTGTTGCTCTCCCCATGGGGCCACAAACCTTTTCAGCTCCTTCAGTCTTCTCTCTCACTCCTCCATTGGGAACCCCATGATCAGTTCAATGGTTAGTTGTGAGCATTCACCTCTGTATATTTCAGGCTCTGGCAGACCTCTAAGGAGACAGCTATATCAGGCTCCTGTCAGCATGCACTTCCTGGTATCCACATCAGTATCTGCCTTTGGTGACTGCCTTTGGTGACTGCACTTGGGATGGATACCCCAGTGGAACAGTCTCCAGACAACCCCTCCTTTAGTTTGGGTCCCACACTTTGTCTCCATATTTGCTCCCATGGGTATTTTGTTACTCTAGAAGGAGGTTCTTTTTTGGTTTTTCGAGACAGGGTTTCTCTGTATAGCCCTGGCTGTCCTGGAACTCACTCTGTAGACCAGGCTGGCCTTGAACTCAGAAATCCGCCTGCCTCTGCCTCCCAAGTGCTGGGATTAAAGGCGTGCGCCACCATCGCCCGGCTTTTTTTTTTTTTAAGCTAACTTTTTTTTTTTTACTGTTCTTAGTATTCTTTTATTTTTTTTTAAGATTTATTTATTTATTTTATTTATGAGTACACTGTCGCTGTCTTCAGACACACCAGAATAGGGCATCCAATCTCATTACGGATGGTTGTGAGCCACCATGTGGTTGCTGGGATTTGAACTCAGGACCTCTGGAAGAGCAGTCAGTGTTCTTAACCACTGAGCCATCTCTCCAGCCCTAGAAGGAGGTTCTTAACCAAGCTCAGACATGCATCCTCCATGGTCCTGCATGAGCTCAGACTTTCCATTCCTTATCTCAGTTGGCACCAAGCTGATGCTTTCTTTGAATTTTCAGGTATACTTTGTTCAGCATTTATTATGATATTCATTGCATTTTGTGTTCTAAGAACAGATTTATTTGGGATAGGATCCAAATAAGCTTCTTGGTCCTGGGTATAGCATCCTCAGGCACAAAGTGAACAATACCTTTGAATCACATATGAAAAATGATACTATGCAAGAGTCAACACTCTAGAAATTCATTGAGTGAATGGGACATCTACTGATTGTCAAGATATGCTTAGAATTTAGTATTAATTTAAGGAAGAAATGAGAAGCAGCTCCGCGTAAAATGATCTAGAACAGGGATTCTCAACCTTCCTAATGCTGCAGCCCTTTAACACCCTCACGTTGTGGGGACCCCTCAACCATAAAACTATTTTCAATTCTATTTCATGACTATAATTTTGCTACTGTTATGAATCACAATGTAAATATCTGATATGCAGGTTATCTGAACTGTGACCTCCAAAGGGTCAAGAACTGTCGATCTAAAAGAAACCAACTCAGTGGTTACAGGATAGTAAATGTGACTAGCTAAGGCTCACTCCAAATCCTGCCCCACCTTGCTGATCTGTCTTGCCATGGCTCGATGGCTGCCACAGCATTCTCTACTTCATGGTTTCTGCCCTCTGCTAAGTCACATGTATTTGATTATACATTGGACATCTTGTATCAAATGTATATAATGTATCATTTGATATACATTGGATAGAATGTATCAAAATAATACTGTACAAAATTGTAGAAATGCTGTCTTGATCAACTAAAGTGTAAAATAAAATGAAATAATTGGAAAACAATATTCTTTCAATAGCTAATTTTTAAATTCACTTTATATCCTAATCACAGTCCCACTTCCTCCTCTCCTTCTAATTCCACCATTACAAATCCCTCTCTCCCATTGCTCCCTCCCCTTCTCCTCAGAGAAGGTGAGCTTCCTTTGGATACCACCTCATACTGGGACATCTAGTACCAGCAGGACTAGGCACATCCTCTTGCACTGAGGTTCAACCAGGCAGTCTGGTAGAGGGAAGGGAATCCAATGGAAGGGAATAGAGACAGAGACATCTCCCATACCACTTATAAGAGGACCCACATGAAGATCAAACTGCACATTTGCTACAAATGTGTAAGGGGCCTAGGTCCAGCTCTAGCATGCTTGGTGGCCCAGTCTCTGTGAGCCCCCATGGTCCCAGGTTAGTTGACTCTATAGGTCTTCTTGTGGTGCTCATGATGCCTCCGGCTTTCCCAATTTTATCCCCAAGTCTTCCACTAGATTTCCTGAGCTCTGCCTGATGTTTGCCTGTGGCTCTCTGCATCTGTCTCCTATATAACTTCTAGAGAAGGGAGGGGGCCATCAATCCACTCACAAGATCTTCAACCTCAAATTTGTCTTGCCTTCAAGATGTGCAGGGATAACGATGGAACAGAGACTGAGGTAACAGCCAATCAATGACTGCCCCAACTTGAGACCCATCCATGTGAGACAGCCAACTGCTGATCTTATTTATGATACTCTGCTATGCTTGCAGACAGGAACCTAGTGTAACTGTCTCCTTAGAGGCTTCATGCAGCAGCAGAAAACAATATTTTTTAAAAATAGGAGAATTTATGATTTCATAAATTCTTGTTTGACATGCAGAAATTTAATTGTGTCTGCTTAGAATAGAATCTAGAAGGAAACATTTTTACTTACTAAAACTGATATTATTGAGAAAGGAAATACAGTGACCAGAGCCTGGGTGATGAGGTGTGTAGGTGCAGTCTATTGTGGATGTATGGAGATATCACTGATTATGGGTTATGCCATCTAATTTACATGGCCATTAAGACATGGAAGGGAGTAGTATTTTAAATGTTTTGACTAAACAAACAAATGTAAGTAATAAACCTCTTCCTCTTGAGACCCATCAATTACATTAAATTATGTCACATTAAACTCTCAGCTGACTTCATGGTGAACTGTGGAAGCTGTTTCTCTACACACCCAGTCTTTCTCATTCTTCCTACCTGCCTCTCACTGATGCAAAAGCATGGTTCTTTGCTTTGTTCAAGAAATGAATGTAGTTGGCATAAAGCACACTGTATGGGAGGAGTGAACTCATTAAAACTCATGACCTTTCACCTCAAGAGACCCCAGGAACTGCTCTGTGATTCGATTTCCCCTGTGGGGTCACTGGCCCACCTTGCACAACACCATTTGACATCCTTCAGAATCTCCCCAGACCTTTTAGCCTCTGCTCTGTTCCTTATTCTTCATTGCTCCAATGGTGAAATATATGCATTGATGTAACTAAGGAATGTCTAGATATTATAAATATATACATGGTAGATGCAAACAAGTTTGTTTTTCTCATATTTTTTAAAAATATTAATTTATTTTCATTGATGTATATAGGTGTTTTTTCTGCCTGTACGTCTATGCACCTTGTGCGTAGCTGGTGGTGTTGGAGACCAGCAGTTGACTTTGATCCTCTGGAACTAGAGTTATAGACCATTGTGATTATGATTTGCCTTGCATGTGCTAAGAGCTAAATTCTGTTGTCTCTGTAAGAGCAGTAAATGCTCTTACCCACAGCGGCATCTCTCAGACCCCCTTTTCCACACACTTTTGACCCAGTGTGTTGAGTCCACAAATATGAAAGCTGAGAATTCAGAAACATAAACAGACTAAATGTATACGTGTTTCTCTTTATTTCTGTTCTAATTCTCTGAAGATTCTGACTACTAGAGCTAGCAACCTTGATTATAATGTCATGAGGAAGCATAAGTACAGTTACTCCTAGCTTAGGATGGGGCTATGTACCAACAAGCCTATCGTTAACTTCAAGATGCCACAATCAGAATGTATATTTATTATATCTGATGCCTCCCATCCTTGATTAACAGCATTGCAAAACAGAGTTTTAGTTAATGATCCCCATGTTAGAAAAGCTGACTAGAGCTGTGGATCACTGCCTTACTCTGTACCTGGAGGCAGAATCAAACACATCACTGAACTGAATAGGTCAACATTCAGTCATCAAGGAACCAGCTTTGTTGAATGCATGCTCCCTTCATGCCATCATGGAGTCAAACCATCATTAGGCAATGACTGTCTGTAATCATAAATGCCAGGAGTTCTCCTAACCTCTCAGTAACTTGCCTATGTGCCTACAAGCCTGTCTCACCTTAGTAATGGGCTCTCAAGGTCCCAGCTCGTAAGGCTCACCTCCCTCCAACCTAGGGCTTTGCTCTCCAACCTTCACAACCCCCATAGTCACTCTTTCCCTGACCACTCCTGCCATAAGCCCACATTCTAACACAGAGTCTATTTCATTTTCTTACTATTTTTAATTAATTTATTCTCTCATATATTGCATACCAAATGCAGTTTTCCATCCTTCCTAATACCCAGCCATAACCTACAGTTACTACTCCTCCATTTTCCTTCAGAAAAGGGCAGACCTCCCAAGGTTATCAGGCAAACATAGCATATCAGGTTGTGATAAGACTAGGCACCTTCCCTCATATTATAGCTGGATGAGGAATCCAGAAGGAGGACAAGGATCCCCAAAGCAGACAAAATGTCAGAGACAGCCCCTCCCCCTGTTAGGAGATCCACAAATACACCAAGCTGTACAATTAAAACATATATGCAGAGGGCCTAGGTTAAACCTACCGCAGGCTCCCTGATTGTTGGTTCAGTCTCAGTGAGCCACTATGAGACCAGGTTTGTTGATTCTATGTTGCAGTTGTTGTTGTTTTGTGGTGCCCTTGACCCCTCTAGCTCCTATAATCTTTCTTTCTGCTCTTTAGCAGGATTCCCTGAATTTTACCTAATGTTTGTCTGTGAGTTTCTGCATCTATTTCTATCAGTTGCTGGATGGAGCCTCTCTGATGACAATTGGGATAGGTAACAATCTATAAGTATAGCAGAATATCATTAGGAATCATTCCATTGATTTTTTCCCAGGCATGTTTGCTTCTATTCTAGGTCTCTGGGCCATCCTTATTCTGTTTCTTGGCCTTCCAGATAGTGTCATGGGTGGGCTCCCTCTTGTGGCATGGGTCTCAAGCTGGAGCCGTAATTGGTTAGCCACTCCTACAATTTCTGTGCCACCTTTACCTCAGCACATTTTGATGGCAGGACAAATTTTAGGTCAAGAGTTTTGTGGCTGAGTTAGTGTCCAATCCCTCCACATGATATATACTCACTTATAAGTGGAGATTAACTGTAAAATAATAATCATGCTACAATCCACAGACCCCAAGAGGCTAACTATCAAGGAAGACTCAAGGAGGCAAGGAATGCATGGTTCTCCCTGGGAAGAAGAAATAGAATGGATATTTTGGGTGGAATGGTAGCATATGGGAACAGGAACAGGAGGAGATCAGGAGGGGAGATGGAGAGAGAGAGTCCTGGGAGAGATAACTGGAATTTGGAGGGCAATTTGGGGACAAGGTAAAAGCCTAGTGCAATGGAAACTCCCAAGAATCTATTAGGGTGACCCTAGCTAAGACTCCTAGTAATGGGGAATATAGAGCCTGAACTGGCCAGCTCATATAACCAGGCAAAGTCCATTTTAAATACTCACAGCTGCTCATATTCTGCCCGCCTTTTCATTGCTGTCTTTGAATCAATCCCTCTGAGAGCTCTTTCTATGCTCGCTGCTGCCAGCTCCCACACATCTCCTCTTCACGCTTGTTCTAACTCTGTTTCCCTGCTATGATCACCAGATCTGCATGTAGGCAAAGCTAATGACCAGTGCTTTGTCTTTCCCTTTCATGTGACCCTCTTTAAACTGTACCCATTTACATCATAAAATACAAAAGCAGGCTGCAAGAACAACAGGGAACATTGCTTTAAAAACGGGCAGCATTTTAAAAAGCACTGAATTGAAATGTATGGATTTCTTTAACGTTAAAAACAACATTTCAAAATGTTTCTAAATGACTGTAGACTTACTAATAAGTCTCAAGAAAGTATAGAAAGATCATGGGTGCTCTCGACTGATGTCCTCAGATAACGTTTTTATATAACAATGGCATCATTATCCCAGCCATAAAATCGACATCAGTGTGAGGCTATTTGTTAAACTATATCATTTATTTAAGTGGGTTAATAACTGGGAATCCAAGAAGTAAACTTTGAATGAGAGAACGAAAAAATCCTTTACAATTTTCTTTTCATTTGTGTGTGAGATGGTAGTCATAGAAGTGCTTTACAGTACAGGGTTTCACTATGCAGCCCTGGCAGACATGAACAGGCTGTGTAAACTAGCTATCCTAGCCTTCCTACCTGTGCCTCCTGAATGTTGGGACTACAGTTGTGTACCAATATGACTGGTCTACAAGGAGGAGACTTCTAACAACACCAGTGAAAGAAGGGCCAAGACATCCTTATGGTGTCTGAAAGCCTTGGAAGTGAAGGTCTTCAAAATATCAGTTGACAGATATCATTTATCTGTGTGAGTTGATGAGAAAGCAACCTTAAACGCCATCCTTTTTTTCCTCTCATTTTGTTTTCCTTTCAACATTGCAGGTTACACTCAGACATATCTTATTCTCCAGGGAATAATCAGGTGAAGGCTGAAAACTCGCTACAGAAAAACAACAAACACTTTAGTCAGATGGGAAAAAAAAAGGTCATGTCTAGGGCATTAATAGACAATACACTGGGAAAACACCTACCCTCTCCACTGTGGGCTCAGCATGAGACACCCACAGAGCAGAGGTAAGACACCATTTCAAAAACACTTCTTCAGCTCTGGTCCTTGACAGCCTAAGACACACTGTGAACCACACTCTCAGATAAACTCAGACAAAATGTCTTAGGACTATGGCTGAAACCTGAATGAGAAAATACTGAGCGACTAAGAGACAGACGAACAGGTCTGTGTAGCTTTCAATGAATTTAAAATGTGGTTGGAGCCAGACTTTACGGGGAAACTCAGTACAGACAAGCAGCGCATGGGACACCAGTCAGAACTACATGGGGGTGGGGGGCAGGGAGAGTGGTCCCTGGAGGAATTCACAGAGGTACAGTATTACCTGAGTCTCCAAAGCAACAACATCAATAATCTCACCATCTAAAGGAAGATTCAAAGGGCCAAAGGATTTCAGAGGGATTCCCAGAGATGAGATTGGCTTCTAGGAGCCAGGAAGAGAATTAGAGAGACTCTAGAAGTAATTCAGCCATCAGGCCAATTAGTTTCATTTCCTATATTCTCGTCCTCCCCCTCCACTTCCTCTTCCTCTTCCCCCCCACACACACTTTCTCCCCCACACACTTTCTCCTTCTTTATCTTTATTTAATATCCAAAGTCTATTTGGCAGGCCAGCACAGTCACATTCTGTTCTTCCCTCATTTGGCATTTTCTCCTCCTCATATTTTCTTTTTTCTTTTTCTTGGCCTAGTTTTTAGAGTCTCTGTGGCTCAACTCCTAAGAGAGAGATTACTGTATGCCACATGATAATAAATCTTTACTTCTCTTTTTTAGCCTTTCCTTTAGTCAGACTTCACATCCTTCAGTTTTGTGTGTGTGTTGGGGGTGGTGGTGCGTGCCCTATGGTTATTCATTCTATTTATGTTTCTCTTTCTACATTCTATTATCTCAATACTAAACTCTAGTCTTACTGTACATTTCTTTCTCTTTTTCTTTCCCTTCCCATCTATAATAAGTAATACATTGGCACACACAGTATATGTAGTGTCCCTTTATTCAATAAAGTAGTTGATGCTTTAGCAGAAATTGTATTTGCAGTTGATTATCTTCATAGTGAATCTGCCCCTGCAGAGTAAATAGTGTTGTGGAGCACATTTTAAGCTCAGTGAAGGGTGAGGAATAGAGCCTGGTGCCCTGGGCAACAGCTTAACAGCTAAAATGACACTTCAACCCTACTACAAATTAATCCCTCTTGAACACTGCAAATACTTTCACTGAAAGAAGAAAAATTACTTAAATAAAATAAGTGAACCAATATTTTCATTCCTGATGTGCAAGTCCTGAAATAAAAACACAAGGAATATGGAAAAAAGCAAGACTACAGGACTCAACAAAACACCACAAATCCCAGCAGAAAGGCTGCCAATGCAAATGATTTGGATCAAATTATGGACAAGTGATTCAAAAGAATGATTATAATATTTTCATAGAAATCAGAGGACATAAATGAACTCAGAAATAAATTCTAAGAAAACACACATAATGAAATAAGATAGAAAGTCAACATAGGACATGTAAAAAGTATTCAGTACAGAGATAGCAGTATTGAAGGAAAGACACATAGAAATGACTGAATCAAGAAATTCAATTCCATTCAATGTATGAATTCATATTCAATTCAAAAGTAAAATACAAACAGAAGGAAAAGCTTCACAGTAGATGGATCATGGGAGGATAAGACAAAATAAACTACTTGAAAAATTCAGTCAAGGATAATGGAATGTAAAGGATCTTGGAATAGAAAAACAATTCCTATCAAAGACATATACAATGTTGTTCACAAAAACTATTATATTAATTTATAAAGTCTAGGAAAAGGCCCATAAAGGTATAAGAAACACACCAAAAATGAAACAGGCAGAATGAGAAAAAGATTCCCATGTGCATGCTATAGTTAAAATTAAACACACAGAACAAAGAAAACACATTGAATACTGCAGAAGAGAAACACAAAGTTACTTATAAGGGCAAGCCAAAGAGAAAAGTAGATAATTTCTTACACAACCTATAAAAGATACAAGACCTTTGGATGGTATATTTCAATTCTGAAAGATCACAGTTTCTGTGATGGTTTGAATGAGAATGGCCCCCACAGGCCTGTATATTTAAAAATGTAGCCCCAAGTTCATGGAACTATTTGGAAAAGATTAGGAGATGTGACTGTGTTGAGGTAGGTACATCACTGGGGTGACTCATGTCATCTTAATGTACTCTGTCTCCCTCATATTTATGTTGAAGACGTATGTTCTCATCTGTTCCTGCTGCCAGGACTTTGTTCTTCCATTGTGGACTCTGATCCTCTGAATCCATAAGCCCAGTTAAAAACTATCCTTTTAAGTTGTACTGGTCACAGCATTGGAAACCATAAGAAAGACAGAAGTTCCCAGGGTACCAGGAAATCATCTTTTACTGTGACAGACTTGACAATGTAGGTGTTGTTATTTTAGAGAAACAGTTGAATTGTGTTAGTAAATCTTAGTGAATCATCTTAATAGGCACCTGGAAAACATGTCACTAAGCAATGTAAACCGTGGAAGCCAAGCTTAAGAGGCAAGCAAGCTAGAGACTCCTCTTTTGAAATTTTGGTAAACAATATGGCCACCTTGTCCTAAGACGTTTCTTGCAGCTAGTTTGAAAAGCACTGGGATAATTTCTTTGGCAGAGGAGACTTCAAGACAGCCTAGTATTGATTTTTTTCCACTTTTATTAGTAATCAGGCTTGTGCAGGTCTACAAAGAAAAAGTGTAAATGGGAAAAAAATCAATGTAAAATGTATAGTTTGAAGAAAAACAGCAGCAGAGAATTTAACATTGGAGACAAAGCTTGTTCTGAAAGCTATAAAAAGATTAAACAGAAGCCTGATCCACAAAAAGTTCTTTTCAAAATTAACTTTGAATATTAGTTATCTCAAACACTCCAATCAAAAGGCAGAAAGTATGGTTGGAAATATGGCTCAGGAGTTAGGGACACCTGCCCCCATTCTTATAAGCTGAGTTTAATTCTTGGAACCTATGTAGTCAAAGGAAAGAAACAACTACAAAAAAGTTGTCCTCTTGTCTTTACACATATGCTGTAGAAAAAGCATACTTTTCTCTCCAGGGCCCACCACATAAATATATGTAGTACTTTTTAAAAGACACAAATTGGGGTTGCATTTTAAAGTAGAATCTATGTATTTTCTGCCTCTTAGAAATACACTTTGCCATCACAGATAGACACTACTTGTGATAGTTAATCTTGTCAACTTGACAGAAAAGAGAATCACCATGGAAACAAAGTGTTTGGTCATATATGTGGATGATTATCTAGATGAAGTTAATGGATGTGGAAAGTCATGCGGAATGTGGTCGGCAATGTTCCAGACTAAACAATCCAAACACAAGCATTCATCACTCTCTGCTTCCTGACTGGATGAAACGTGACCAGGAACCTACTGTTTCTGCTACCATTCTTTCCTTGTCTGTAATGAACCATATCTTCGAGAACTGTAAGCAAAATAAACCCATTATTCCTTAAGATACGTTTGCCACCTGTTTTGTCAAAACAATGAACAATCAACAAAAGCATTGCCTTATGGTAGAAGGATGGAAAAATATTCTGGCAAAATAGAACCAGGAAATAAGCAGAAATAAATGTTCTAATATTGCATACATAGATTTAAAACCAAAACTACCAGGAGAGAGAAAGAAGATCACATCAGATAGAGTAAAGGAAAAACCTAAAAATACTTATATTTCAATAAATTAGAAATTAAAAAAAATAGATTTTAGATCAACACCAAATGATGTAAGTAAGTTAGTGGACTTACTTGAAAGATTGAAACAGTATTAAAAACAAAAAAACTAACAACAAAAATAAACCTCTTCTAACCAAACAAAGTTCAGATTTACTACAGATTCACTGCAGACTTCTGCCAGATCATTTAAAAAGAGTTAATATCAATACTTCCCAAGTTATTCAAATAGGGGATTAATGATTACAAATTCTTTTTATGAAGCCAGTAACACTGTGGTATCAAGTCTGATCAAAACACCACCACAGCAAAATTAAAGTTCAATGTCTCTGATGAACCTAAATCCAAAATTTCTCAAAAAATACTCAAAAACTGAAATCAAGAGGAAATCTAAAATGTAATTTGCTATTATCAAGTTGACTTGATATAAGAGATTCAAGGTTGGTTCAACATATAAAAAATCAATAAATGAAATATGTCCCATAAAGGATGGACAGAAGTCATATGATCATCTCTATGCAAAAAAGCCCATTGACAGTTATAGAAAACATTTAATCCTGACCCAGGATTTCTACCCTGCCTTAGACTATTTAAGTTCCCAGAAGAAAGACACACTCACAGCCTTTATATTTACAATAAGTCTTAATTAACACAATAGCTGAGCATAATCCTATGCTTCATGCTACTTTCCCATAGATAACCCCAAGTTATAACTTACTAGTAATTTACTTACTTTGTTTCATTTGGGCTGCTCTTAACTCCAATCAGCCAGTTCTCAGGGCCATGTTCTTGCGACTAACCTAAACTATGGTGGCTTCTTCTTCCTCTTCTGGCACACACTTTCTTGTTATTCTCCTCTGGCCTCAACACCAGGAAACATAACCTCCCACCTATGTCTCTTCTTTCCAGCTATTAGCAATTGTCATCTTTATTTACCAAATAGAAAAAACTAGGTCAGGCTCACAGGGGCTACATGCAGACTCCAGGTCTTGGGGGCCCATACTTAGTATTACAATAGAGAGTAAAAGACAAAACCTCAACAATTGACAAAATTTAGCAAGAAATCTTTGAAGAGACAAGGAATGAAAGGAACATATCTTAATATAATAATGTCTGTGCGTGACAAATGCATAGCCAATGTCATTCTAAATTGAGGAGAAAAATAAAATATTTAAATTAAAATAAGAAACAAGACAAGAGTGGCTTTTCTTTCTACTCTGTTACCCATGGTAGTGCTTAAAGTCTTAGCTAGATAAATAATGACCTTAGAACAAGAGAATGAAATTAAAGAACTACAAATAAGAAATGAAGAAGTCAGTTTCTTTATTATAGGTGATGCTATTCTATACATAGAAAATCCTTAAGAGTCTACCAGAAATCCTGTGTCTGACCTAACATCCCTCTGACTATTGGGTCAGTTCTTTGAAATGTAGGGATAAAACACCAGCTTTCACCAGCCAACAGACTAAAAATGCCTTCAGATATCACCTGGCAAATGTCTGAGTTTCCCTCATTTTGCTGTAACCTGCTGACATGACTTTTCTACCAATGTATATAAAAACTGTTATGATTTATGATTTTCTTTATTTTATTGCTGTAGAATCTCCACAAAACTGTTTCCACAAAGGATCATATAATTTGTGGCAAGCTGACTCTGTGTTCCCAAGACATAGTTATTCATATTTGACTCTAGAATATGGACCCTTCCTGCAACACTATTTACGTGTCAGGAAGATTTAATCCACTGGCTCAGTACTGACAAGTCTGCTGTGGGGGTAACCAGCCACTTTCTGATTGGATTTCAGTTCTGGTCCATGGGAGGAAACTTGCATTTGCTATGGTGAACTCAATCAGAAGCCAGTGGTTCCAGAAGTCACAAGCCCTAGTGGCAAACACAGTTGCCTAGATTTCTACAAGAATGTGATCTTACCATCAAATTGCTTTTTCAATAATTTTATTTCCACAGATTCGTGGTGACATCAGCTTTGGCCAGAGAATCTTCCTTTTACAGGGTATAGCAATTACTACATGATAACAACACGTGACTGTTGAATTATCAGCCATAAATGGGGCATCTATTATCATCTAGTGTGAGGTTCAGAGAACATTGCAGAAGAGAGCAGAATACATTTTGGGGAAGTGGTGGAGTGTTGTGAACATTGTCTTCTATGCACAACATAGACATTGCACTTATGAATTCATGGCAACTGTGATTACCTGTACAAGAGTTCCATGTGATGATGGCTGTCCATAGAGGACAGAAGAACACATGAGGCTGAGCGGTGGTGGTGCAGGCCTTTAATCCCAGCACTTGGGAGGCAGAGGCAGGCGGATTTCTGAGTTCTAGAGTTCGAGGCTAGCTGGTCTACAGAGTGAGTTCCAGGACAGCCAGGGCTACTCAGAGAAACCCTGTCTTGAAAAACCACAAAAAAAAAAAAAAAAGAAGAAGAACACATGAGGCGTCACCTTCATGTTTATAGACAGTTAATGGTTGACTAGAGTCAGAGAGATATTACTTCTTCAGTAGTATAGCCACTAGTAAAGTATATTATTGTATGTAATTAGTAATGTGTTGAGAAAAAATCATTTAAACTCAAATAACTTATTTTAATATTTTGTTTTAGTTTTCTATTTATTTTCATTATTCATCTCTTCTTGTGCATACATATTAAACTATCATGGGTAAATAAAATACCTTAGTTTTCAAGAACCTCCAGATAAAGTTGTCTAGGGTTTTCTCATTCTTGGGCTCTAACTCTTGAAGCTCTGTTCATTTGCATCCTACTTTTATCTTAAGACACACGTTATGACCTAGAATGATTCCACTGAATCATGAGCTGCTAGATAAGAAAATAAGGACTAGATATATGGTCCAATTGTCAAGAGCATGTGCTGTTATTGCAGAAGACTTGAGTTCAGATCCCAGCACCTATGTTGAGCAGCTCACAAGTACTTGAAATTCCAGCCCTGGGAATATTTGATGTCTCTGGACTCCACAGACACCTGCATTAATGTGCACATATCCACATACAGGTACACAAATACCAACAATTAAAAGTAATAAAAATTAATCTTAATAGAATGAAAAATGTTCTTTCTTTAAAAAAAATGAAAGAATGAAACAGTAATGTGAGACTGTTGTAAACCATCAACTCTTTGCCATTCTTGAAGGTTAATCAGAATGTGCTTGTTAGAGATATTCTGCCAACAGTCCCCAGAGCTTGTTCCTAAGTAAAGGCTGCCATTATCAGCTGTGACCTTTATACAATAGATAATTACTTTATTTTCTCTTACATACAAGACACATTAATGATGCTCTTTTACACAGCAAATGATTAATTATCATATTAAATGCCAATCTGCAATTATAACTTTGCATATATCTTAGCTATTGAGCACCCTGGAATAGACTACTGTTTCCAGATCACTAGAGTCACCAGGAGGAAAATGCATTTCAGGGATGACAGGCTGACTGGCCAGAGGTCCGTAGTGAGAGTGGCTATCAGCTTTCAGTGATACCTGGAACAAGAGAGTAGGCGATTCCCCAGCCTGGGCCTAGCATTGCTTAATAGCTTTATCAATGACCTGGTGAGATGTCATGAAGTAAGATTTTCTTTATTTTCAGTTGATGCAGAGCCACATGGGGACACTATAATAGGAAGGACTCTGGAATGAGTGCCTGTAATTCATTTTAGCTTTAATAAAAATAGCTCCAACTATTCAGTACAGCACTGAGTGTGGTGTAACTGCTAGGAAATAAAGGCAAGGATGCAGGCAACATGCCCCAAAAGCAAGGGACACCCATGAGTGTGCAGTGGACAAAGTTCTTCATAGTTTCCGGTACTTAGGGATTTTTAAAGTAATTGAGTTGGATGGACAGATGGGCAATGTGTGAAGACTTGAGAGTGGAAAGGGGAAGCCAAGGAGATGTGTGAGCAATGTGTCCACTGCAGAAGGTCATGGTTTGATGAATGCCATGGAAAATAAGAAATAAAACAAGAACAGTGAAAAAGGAGATTTTAAAAGGCCATCCAAAGTGCATGTCAATATGACTTAGAAATATGTCAGGAAGAAGAAGAAAATGGCAAGTCATGCAAATAATGTGCTAAAGGTTAATAATAGCAATTGTGACTTGTGGGAGCACCAAAGAGTCTTGCAGCTGGGAATGAAGGAGCCACAAATGTCCTGCTTTGCTGGGAATGGGTCTTTATGTTATAGGCAATGTGCCTCCTGTGCAAGTTTAGCAAGCAAGGAAACACACAAAAACATCCAAACATGCTTTCATAAGTAAGGGTGTATAAAGTGGGATTCCCTTTGGTACTTGTCCATTGAAATATAATTTGTGTATCTTAAAATCCAGCTCTTTAACCCCTCCTCTCTCTCTCTCTCTCTCTCTCTCTCTCTCTCTCTCTCTCTCTCTCTCTCTCTCTCTCTCTCTGTCTCTCTCTGTCTCTGTCTCTGTCTCTCTCCATCCTTCCTTCCCTCCCTCCTTCACTCCCTCCCTCCCTCCCTCCCTCCCTACCTCCCTCCCTCCCTCCATCCCTCTCTTATGTTGTGTCATTTGGTTCTGTTAAATCAGTTCTCTATGTTGTGTTGAGATGTGCAACTTAAAAACAGTCCTTAATAGGAAAACAAGTGGTCGTTAGCCATTTGGGCTAGTGTACACTGCAAATGTTTCCTCAGATTTTGCAAAACAACCAAATAAGCAGCTGTGGCCTCTGCTGTTCATCACTGAGCATATCCTCATAGAAGCAGGAGGAGGGGGGATGGGATAGGTGGTTCTTGGGCAGAGTGGGGGAAATGGGGTAAGGGGATACCATCTGAACTGTAAATAAAATATCCAATAAAAAACAATTTAAAAAAAAAGACATGACCCATCTCTTCTTAAATGATGGTCTTCTGTTGAGAGTCTTAGCCATCAGCTAAGCTGCATATGACATAATTCACTTCTCAAACAATGGTTTCCTTAGATCAATTTTGCCTGAAGACCAGTGGCCTAAAAGTGTGTTTCACTTGGGGATCAGCAGTCAAAAGCCATCACATTCTGTGGACTTCATGCTTCTGTAAGAAAGTCTGCACAGAAAACAATTATACAAGACAGACAGTTTAACACCTTTAGATCTGCAATCCTTTGTGGCAGTTTCTCTAAACTCTGAGGCCCATCAGTTATGCACTGATTGCCCAGCAACTGTGGCTGAAGCGAGAGCATGGGTTTTGTCAATTCATCACAATTATATAAACTCTTAATTATCACTAATAGTATTATCCTTATTTTATAGATTAAAAAATTACTTCAGAAGTTTCAAGTACTATGCCCTAGCTTTCCAGCCCTGATAATTACAAGCTGTGTGTCAAGCCATAGAGATTCTAACTTCAAATCTGTTTTATTAGTCACTTCACAAGTACAAGCACTCAAAGACAGTGCCTGTAACACTCTGCTTTGATTAACACAGTCAGGATGGATAGCAATACAGAGACAACTCCCCCTGTTCCCCTTCCCAAAAAAAAAAAAAAAACCCACTAAAGCAGAGCTTTGTATATGTTCTACCCTTGTATCTCAGACATAAGAGTGTTCCACACTAGGGAAACATTGGCTAATGAAACAGGGTATTTCAGCTCCAACCTGAGTATCTGAAGTTTCCGGAGGGAAGGATGCCAGGACCAACCTGACACCAGGGATCCCATACGCTCTTCCTCCTGGACTGAAACCTAATGCTTTCCTTCACAGCACACAGCCAGCCTATCTTCTTCCCTATTTGGAAGGGACTATCACTACACCAACTTGAAACCCAAGCAGGCAGACTGCTGGACATGTTGTATTGTATGTCCTGGGAATGTCAGATCCAGGCGTGCTAGGTGTTCGTATGCTCGTTGTTCTGGGAGGCTCCACCCAGGAATCGCTGGCTTAGAGAGCAGTTGACTGAATATGTTTCAATGTACAGGCTGATAGTCTGATACCAACAAGCTGCAATTGTGACCCAGCAGTCACAGCTGAAGCAAGTGGGTAACTGTGAAGAGTTTTCTCTTTTACATTTCATCAATGCAAACCTATTGGTCAATCAATGACTACTTTTATTCTATCAAATCAGTTTCTCTTTTCTTTGGAGATGTTCCTGAATGCACATGAGTGAAATGGAATATAATTACTATATCTTGGACCAGAGAAGCCAGATATCTCATGTCTTCTTACCTGCTCTAGTTTCCTTTAATCCAAGGGAAGAGAATTGGAAATATGCCCGATGCAGATGTAAAATAAAAGGCAAATTTAGAACATGAAGATGTAGCAAAAGTTGTAGAGAACTGGACCTGGCATGTAAAGAGTCATGAGTTCAATTCTCAGCCCTAAAAAGAAGTGAGGAATTTGAACATTTTTAATAAAGTGTTCTTTTACATTGAAATGGCTACCAGGGATGGGAATACTGAGAAACTTCTTTACCAAGCTACATTTGAAATGGGTTCTTTTTCCAAGCTCTTTATTAAGTTAATTTTACAAAAATTCACACATGTGGTAGATATGGAATTACACATGTTTATATAGCCTTAAAATCAAAAAACATCCCAGTAGGAATTAGGGCATTTTTAATACTTATGTCTCTCTAAGTATTTTTAGACACACAAATTTGATAGTGTTTTAGCTATAAGGAGAGATAATGAATATTATTCTATTAAAACAAATCTGTGAAAACTTTAAGTGCAAAAAAAGATAGTTAAGTTGCTAAGATTCCTTGGGAAGTAATCATGATTTAATACTAACATCACATTTCATCTAGCGGCATATGCAAGTTCCCTTACAGAAATGTAGCATGGGCATCTTGATGGCTTATCACAATCACTTCCAGTCTGCGTTTGTTTGTTAGAGTTTGGTTAGACATATTAAATATTAAAGGCATATCAAAGAGCAATTGTTAAGTTGAAAAGAAAGAGCACAATATTTAGAAATGACCAAATAAGCATGATTGACTTGCAGTCATGACTTCAAAATACCATCACTAGCTGTGACTTAAAGGTCTACTAGGCTCCAAAACTCAGAACTAACATTTTTTTTTTCAAGATAGCTTGCTTTCAGAAGCAGCTTAAATCCTACACCAGTGCCTTCTGATCTCCTCTGCAAATAGTTATCTCCTTTAATTCAGATAGGAAAGAAGTGAGTTCTTAGGTTCGTCTTTGATGATTTCTGTGGCATTCATGCTGAGCAGCGAATTTTTCACCGTCTTATTAGAAAATATCAGAATCCTCCCAAGTCACTAGGTGCACAAAACAATAAAGGAAAGGGGAGTTTAAGGTGTTTGGAAATGTAATGGAGAAATACAAATCCAGGAAGTCTCATTTTATCAGTCTCATGTGCTTTGTACCATTTTTTTGAAGGACCAATTACTGTAGATAGAGTTTAGGAATAGCCTGCACTCCTAAGACAGATGAAAGAGAACCACATCCTCTGGTTATAGTAGGTGATTTCACATTGAGAACTGTTTAATCCCCCTGGTTGGAGCCAAGCTCCCTTCAAATAAGCACAGTCCTTCTGAGAGACACCCCAGCTTCCCCTGTCACTTCAAAGAAGATGGAAATCAACACTCGGATCACTGAGGCCCATAGATGATCATACGGGTAGATGCCAGGGCAGCTGCCTAGACAAGAGGCTTCGTGAAGAGGTTGGCATCACCTAAGACATACTTCCCAGAGTTTCTTTCCACATTTTACTTGCTTTCTTTTATAGGAGGTAGGAGAAAAAAAACTTCTTAAATAGTTATGAAGCAACCTAGGGGCTTCTTTTCAGGATGGAAGGGTAGCCTTTGTGTAATAAGATGGCAGGACATGTCACCAGGTCTATGAGCCCTTTGCTGTGGCTGAGGAAGGTGATCAGAAGATATCAATCATCCCTCTGGCTATTAGAGATTGATAGCAGCTCACTTCTCACTCCATTGGAAAGAGAGCTGGTATTTCAAATTATACTAGTTTATGCCATATGGTTTCATTGTGACAGCTGAAGAAAAACTCCACCTACCCCACCACCCCCACCTCCCCACCCTCGAAATCCCCCACACTCTGCATCCAGTCTTCATGGGACCAAGGATCTCCTCTCCCATCTATGTTGGACAAGGCCATCCTCCCCTCTATATATACAGCAGGAGCCATGGGTCCATTCCTATGTAATCCCAGGCTGGTGGTTTAGACCCTGGGAGCTCTGGTTAGTTGGTATTGTTGCTCTCCTCATGGGGCCACAAGCCCTTTCAGCACCTTCAGTCTTTTCTCTAACTCCTCCGTTGGGAACCCCTTGATCAGTTCAATGGTTAGCTGTGAGCATCCACCTTGGAGTATGTCAGACGCTGGCAGACCTCTAAGGAGACAGCTATATCAGGCTCATGTCAGCATGCACTTCCTGCAGCCTTATTTATAATAGCCAGAAGCTGGAAAGAACCCAGATGTCCTTCAACAGAGGAATGGATACAAAAAATGTGGTACATTTACACAATGGAGTATTACTCAGTTATTATAAACAATGAATTCGAGAAATTCTTAGGTAAATGGATAGAACTAGAAAATATTATCCTGAGTGAGGTAACCCAATCACAAAAGATCACACATGGTATTCACTCTCTGATAATTGGATACTAGCCCAGACACTTGAAATACCCAAGATTGGACTCACAGACCACATGAAGCACATGAAGAAGGAAGACCAAGTGTAGCTGCTATGGTCCTTCTTAGAAGGAGCAACAAAATACTCAATGGAGCAAATATGGAGACAAAGTGTGGGACACAAACTGAAGGAGGGGTTATCTGGAGACCATTCCACCTGGGTATCCATCCCATGTGCAGTCACCAAAGGTAGATGCTGATGTGGGTCATATCTTAAAAAGTATCTGTATACACCCTAGCTCTGCTTTGTGGAAATATGTAAATTTTAGGTTATTTCTCCTTGATATCATAAAATTCACATTGAAGAATTCTCAAGGATCCATCTTCTCTATATGCTTAAAATGCTTCTCTAAGTGCTCATTCCAAAAATGTGAATTGCTTTGCTCAAGGCTCAGAGCTCTTTTGTGTCAGAATAAAGAGAAAATTTTGGGCAGTGTGCATGGTATTGTTGCAAGAGGCACTCCTAAAAATTTGACCGTCACACCCTGAGAGTCCAGCTGGTAATATCAGTGCATAATTGACAGCCTTCGGAGCGGAGAGAAACTGCCACAAAGAATTGCATATCTGAAGGTGTAGAACTCTCGGTCTTGTATAATTGTTTTCTGTGCAGACGTTCTCACAGAAGCATGAAGTCCACAGAATATAATTGCTATTCCTTTTTAAGATTGCTATGGCTCATGTCAAATTGCCAAGTGGGTGCCGTCTTGTGTATTTGGTTAATGGGAACCTTTTTTCTTTAAACAAATTGATACCAAGCTCGTACACTCATGAAAATTTCCCCCTTGAAGGCTAGGGATTATTAAGGTCCTGAACTTCAGTGATTTGTCAAAGCTGAAGAGTTGTAAGATGTCAGTCTTTTTCACAGGCACTATCCTGTAACCTCAGAGCCACCCCACTGAATTCTAACATGGTCTTTTTTGCATTCCAAGGGAGAGCCACGGGTAGGCTCTCTAAACTCTTGCTTTTCTCCCGTTTCTCTTGCAGGTCACACTAACTCATTCTGTTTTGTGTTCCCTTGAACCTAGGGGTGGCCCACTTAGGCAGATGCTGCCAGGCTATGAAGTCTACATGAAAAATGAATCATAACCATAAAAATGTATGCAGAGGTGGCTGGTCAGTCTGAAGGCACAGATTTTGGAGCTTACATAATGTGGGACAGAGATAGTCTCGAGAACCCTCTGTCAGCCTCACTCATGACAGTCACCCTGACATTCTTCAAATGATGGCATGGGTGTGGCTGCTGGTGGTTTATGATCTGACTGCTGCAGCCTGAGAAAACAGATACTTGTGTTTGTTTAGTTTGTTCGTTAGTTATGACTTGTAGTTGTCTGTTTGTCAGTTTATTTGATGAAAGTGTTTTGGGGTGAAATGCCGTTTCTCTAAGTAGTAGCATATGGAAGAACCTATTTGGGATTCATTCTCTCTGTGCTGTGAAGTGGATCTTTTCTACAATAGATTGAAACTGGCAGATCCTCAGGTCTCTCTCCAGTTTCTGCACTTTCCCTGCAAGGCAGGTTTCACTGGGTTGGAGAAGTTGGACAAAGGAAGCTTTTATTATCTTCTATGGGAGTTTCAGGTTACTGTTGTTTCTTTGGGGACTCCTGAAACTTTGGCCCCAATCCAGAATTTCCTAATTGAATTCATACCAAGTTTAGACTGCTTCTCAAATGTATCAAATTTGTACAAATTGAAACAAGTTGTAGTAGAGTCACAAATTGGAGCCTCGATTCTACCTTGAAACAAACTCATTGAAAATTAAAGAAATATAAATGCAATGAAACGGAGAAAGTGAGCGGATAAAGTCTCATTTTGTCTACTGGTTTAAACTAGTGTTTTGATCTCCAAATCCTTATTCTCTCTCTTACTTAATCAGATCAATACTAGTTTATTAATTCTATCTATTAATTACCAATGTATTTATTGAGTGTCTACTATTCCAGAAAATGTGTCTAAGCACAGGGTATGCTGCATTAGATTTAAAATAGTTTTTTCGAGGGAGGGTCTTCTAGTATTTATGAAACTTAAGTGACTCATATTTTAGGGAACTGATGTTCCATTTTCAAAAAAAATTGATCTTATTTGTATAATAACATTTTTGTTTTTTCCTACAAACTCCATTCAACATCCAATTAAATTCTTTCACTTTTAATATTTGTTACATGCTATATTTACTGTCAAGGCTCTGTTATTGAGATGCACAGTTTCCTAATCTTCCAAAGTATGTATTTCTATGCTACTAAACTGAAAGGCAAGATACAGAACAAAGGGTATTTTTTAGGCTATCTGATGTCCCTTCTCTATGTTTGCACTCAAAGGAAAGGATATGTATCCTTATGTGGCTCTTTGTGACCGTGAACTTTGACTATGGACTTGCATGGCTAGCTATCTGCTCTGCACGTTCCATTGAATGAAAACATACTATCTTATTTGTTAAGCAAAGTAGTAATTCACCTATGAGTTGCCTTGATTTTTGCTAATATAGGTAAGGATTCTATGTCCATTCTAGTGTGTGTGCTTGTGTGGAACTGTATAATTGCTCCTCTTAGTGTTATAGCCAGGAAATGGACTGTAGAATCATAGGGAAGGTACCTGTTCAGCGTTGGACTGTTCTGATAGGGTCCCAAGGTGGACATGCCAATCTAAATCCCACCAGTGGAATGTGAACTGCTACTTATTGCTGATTAAGCAGAGCAGAAATACAGGAAAATGTAAGAGGACATAGTAAGGGATATGAGCCGTTACCTTGAGATCTTGTTTAAGTCTCTTGCTGACTGAGATTCAGGGATTTTACACATATCTAACAACAAAATCTCCTGTGGAGACTGCCTGCATAGTCACAATCTCCCTTTCTTTTTAAGACACATGTCAAATAAGAATATTAAAATAGCAACGAACCATGTCTATAGTCAAGGCATATAATCTGACTTCTCTGTTGAGTAAAACTATCTTTTTACTGTTTTGATCTGTTTCTATTTTATCAGACTGTAAACTTGTGCAATGTACTTCACATACCATGTTCTAATCTCATTTGTTGTATTTTATTAAACATCTTTCTCAACATTCATTGGGATTGTTTTCTTAATAAACTTCAGCTTTGCTTTATACTGATTTTTCCTGATGTCCTTCCCTGTGGGGTAAATTAAGAATCTCAGCTTCATCTGAGCCAGTCTTTGAAGAAAGTCTCAGACTGAGGCAAGACTGAGTGTTGTTTCCTATAGTACAGATAGCGATAGTTGGTATTGTCAGGCTTTTCTAATGCAACTATGATGACATGTATGAACACAGATCTGACTATAAATTCCATTCCATGTCCCTGATGATGCCTGCTCATCACAACAAAAACACAGCAGTCTAATTTCTACATGCAGCTCTTGTTAGTTCATTTAATTCGAATCATTGTCCTTGATCAAACCTGTGCTATGCTGTACTTGATATCCTGAGTGTAAGACCTTGAACTGAGATAATAGTAAGGCAACTCAGAAAGGGCATATGCAAATTGCTATGAATTCTATCACAGGCAAAGATTATACTCACTAGAACTATATACTTGGCCAGCTGTATATTTGAAACTTAGTTCCCTCCTTCTGTTGACCAACTTCTTCAGCAGGCAATGTCTAGATGTCAGTGGGTTTTGTATGTGTCTCCTTGTCTACTTAAAGCCCTGCTTTTCTTTCTTCATTCTCTCTCTCTCTCAACCTGTGTGTGTGTGTGTGTGTGTGTCTAATGAAGAAAATAAAGTTTCTGATCATGGTGTTTATTATAAAGAAGCTTTTTACACATGCCTCTTCTTTGGTAATTGGTTTTGATCAAGCTTTCCATTTATATTGGGGTCATTTCAAATAAAAAATATTTTTGTCAAAAAGTTCAAGCTTTATCTTTATATAAAAGTATCTGTAGAACATCTGCTAAATGCATGACTTTTACCTTTTCTCTTTTATTATTTTATTTAAACATGTTTGTGTATGTGAAGTGTATACTTACAGGGGTTCACATATGGAGGCAAGAGGCCAACTTCAGCTATTGTTCCTTTGAAGACAACTACATTGCTTTTTAAATTAGGGTCCCTTCTTGACCTGGAGCTCATTCTAGGTTAGCTGGCTGGTGATTCCTAGGGACCCACCTGTTTTGACTGTCAATGCTAGGATTATGAATGAGTGCCCCTGAGACCAGCTTTTTTTTTTTAATGGTTTCTGATCAAATTTGTGTCTTCAACTTATGTGGCAAGTACTTGACTGAGTTATCTCTTCAACCCTCCTCTGTTTGAACACCAAACAAATGTGATGGGGCCAAGTGACCTTGGCTTCAATTCACAATACCATTCATCTTTGACACTGAATACTTCATGCTTTGCTCACAGAGGTATGCTGGTGCAGGAAGCAGGCTTTCCTACCTTTCCACACTAATTCTGCACTTAGCCTTTGTTGGCATTTGAGTCACTATAGGATCTTGGAACATGGAGCTCCTAGGCCTCAGCCTTCCCAACGCCCCTGCCTCCCGCCCCTTCCCCCCACCCCATGCCCATTTCCCTCATATGTTCCAACTATGAAAGAATGCAACTTTTGATTTCTACCTTTTATGTTTAGGATGATAGCTATTAAAACTGAGCTGAAGTAAATCCTGAAATAGATCTGAAGCATTTAATTCTGCAAGATTCCTCACCTTCCTTCCTTCCACTCTCTCTCTCTCTCTCTCTCTCTCTCTCTCTCTCTCTCTTTCTTTCTTTCCTTAGATTTATTTTATATGAGTACACTGTGTAGCTGTCTTCAGACACACCAGAAGAGGATATCAGATCCCATTACATATATTCCATGTGGTTGCTGGGAATTGAACTCAGGACCTCAGGAAGAGCAGTCAGTGCTCTTAACTGCTAAGCTATCTCTCCAACTCTCCATATGTTTCAACAGCAGAAATAACCAGCAGAAAGAATGTAGCTCAGTGGCAGAGTATGTCCTTACCACACATGGAATCTTTAAAAAAAATTAAAATTTGTTTTATGTATATGAGTATAGTGTAACTGTCTTCAGACACACCAGAGGCAGTTATTGGATCCCATTACAGATGATTTTGAGCCACATTGTCTTCAGTGTTGTAAGTAAACTACACATGAATTAGAGAATGTAGCATGATATGGGTAGCTTATATGCAAATATTATGCAATTTTATGCGAGGACTTAAACATCTTCTGACTTTGATAACTGCAGGACACTCTTGCTAATAGAGCTAGCAGTCCTCTGAAAGGAAGAAGCAACTACATAGAGAAATAACAGCTTCAGACATTCACCAAGGTTTGAACACATCCTCTGCAGACAAAGAGAGGATACTGAACTCCATGTATAAAGCACCTCTGCCTTGTGGAATGCTGGAAGTTTCCTCCTGGACAAAGGGCATCTTGGGAAAGGCTACACCAAGCTGTAGGACTTGAGTTGGGTATAGACATAAAGAGATTTGTGAGGAGTAAAACTAACGTTGAGGACCAGATCAAGGTCAACTGTCCTGAGTACAAGGAAAATAGCTGTTTCTGAGTCTCCAGGGAAAAGGAAACAAACATAAATGATTTGTTTTCATGCTCTCACTGGGACCTTTGAAGTGTCCGAGAACATAAGGTTTAATTTGCCAGTTAGGGAGTCTTTGATTTCTGTGCATTTTATTCTTCTCTGAGTTCAGATCTTATGTGTTAGATGGAATGCACAGTGCTCTCTTGCTCATCTTTTTCATGTAAACGACATCTCCCCCAGGTCACTAAAACATGGGTGGAGGCGTCTATGTGGGTGAAAGACAGCCTGACTCTTTCCATCTACTGCAAAAATAAACACAGGCGCTGGTGTCTGGAGGCCTCTGCTGCATGGTAATCATTACAGTGACACAGGAGCAGGGCCCAGCCTGCAGCATCCTAAGGCTGCAGGATTACATCTCAGGAGCAGAGGGGCCTGGCTGCCTGCCATCCTCATCTTAGAAAATCGCTCATGGCCCAGGGTGTTGCATATTCAGTTTCTTCTCTTTATTCATGAACAGTCAATCTTAATGTAGTTTCGAGATTTCCATACTTATTTGTTCCTTTTCTCACTTGCGCTCAACTTGCCATTTCATATACTGTGTGTGCTTGTTTGTTCCCTCCATGTGGCCAACCTCTGAGGTGATGAGTCTGTGGCAATGCACTTTCTCTTGTCTCTTCTACATCTCCTTGGTCATGGTGTCTGTTCATAGCAGTAAAACCCTAACTAAGACAGTTTGTTTGTTTGTTTTTCTCAAAGATAGAAGGATCATGCTTGACCATTCCCTCACAGAATTTACAGACAGGCACTTAACTCTTGTAGAAACAATAGAATATACTTTACCTATCATTTGAGCAAACACAGTAAGTAAGTGGTGGCTCAAACTCAAGTAAAGAACATCCTTTGCACTCATTCTGAACACATTAGATTTCTAATCTCCCTATTCGCTTTCCTTGTGTGAATTCACCTTCCTAACAGCAAATTCTGATGCCATCAGATTCAGCCTCCCACATACACTCTTCTTAGTAGACCCCTGTCTTTATTAGTAGAGCTCCAATAGTCTTTATTATTTTATTGGATGTCTTACTTGAGTGGTAAGTAGGAGAAAATTAATTTGTTTCTTTTTAGTGACTAACAATGGCAAATACCTCATCATAGAAGTGTTTTTTGATATCGAAGTACATTCCCATTATTTTATCCTACACAGAAGTAATACCTACTTTGTGTTAGGAACAGAAAGTTTGCTGAGATCTCTTTTCTAAAATTGAGGTGTGTTTTATGCAAATACCTACTTTTAAAGCCTATCCAAAAGACCCTGGGACAGAGTTGGATTCTCTACTGGGAGCTTGATTTGTAGTCAGTGCCCCATCTAACCCTCTTGTAAGTGGCTCAAGGCAAGTCCTTGGTGTCACCTTTAACTTATCTATGTCTGTATACTTGTCCCCACTTCATGCTGGCAACTTCCCTTTAAGATAAGCAATCTGAAGCAGTCCCAGCACTAGGGAAGTTGGGGCAGTAGCATGAGAATCTGGGACCAGTCTCCCTACCTATGGGACACAGTGGAGACCCTTTGCTCTATGGTGTCATATTTCTCTATCTTACTCTGAATGTTTTTCTCTGAGAATTTGTTTCATCTAGTCATCTTATTAGAGAGATATCTGTTACTACTATTTTGTTAAATTGCATTTTCTTATTCTTAGTCCTTACTTTATTTTCTCTTGCATTCATCAGTGCTTGATGCATCATTTATGGATTATTCTTGTCACTTTGCTGATTGTGCTCCCTGTGACTAATATACTAAAATCCTCAACACTAGTGTCTCAATAATTGTACTTGACCAGGTGTGTGTATGTGTGCAAATCTAAATTAAATTTATTGTAATGGTGTTGCTATAGTCTGAAGGTCAGTGTCCCTCTAAAATTCATATGTTGAAACTACTACTCAGTGGGATAGATTTTGGATGTAAGCTCTCATGAGTGCAATTGGTGTTTTTACAAAGGTACCCTAACATGTGAGGATACAGCTAGAACACAGCAATCTATGAACTAGGAAATGGGTCCTTATCCAGTGCTGGTTTTAGCAATGCCTTGATTCCCACATCCTCAGACTCTAGAATTGTAGCAAGTGCCTATTGTTCATAAGCTATCTAATCTATGTTATGTTTTTAATAGCAGCCCAAACATTCCAAGAAAGGCATGTTAGTGGACAGGCACTGAGAATCAACTCTCCATATCTATCATAGCCCTGGGATTAAAGTCAAGGTGTGATGCAAAGGTACAAACCACCACTTAGTTGGACACTCTCTTTATCCAGCACAGTGATGGTCTTCTGATGAAGACTGTCTACCGGATGATTACAACCTCCAGTGTGTATTTACCATCTGAGACAGGCCTTGTCTGGTCTCTAACACTTGTTCTACCTATTTAGTGTGCAGGCATTTACAAAGTTAAACATTCCTGCAAAGCAATTATGTTGGCAGAAGTGGAATATACAGAAGATGCCTTCCAGGCATGCCTGTTCTATGTCTGTCTGTCTTGGTATATTGAAAAAAACAAAAACAACTCTTTAATCTCCTTAGGCAAGTACATAGCATGCACTTGGACATTATCTTAACCAGACATGTACATATTCTTTTCTCATGAGATTCCAGAATATTCTGAAAATGTCCGCATTTAGTTTTCTACTTTCCACAATTACCTTGGAATCTAGTCTCCTTAAAGAGAATAGAATACTTGCTTGCTCCTATAAGAGGTCCTGAAGATTTTGGCAGCTAATCAGTGAACTCATATTGTTTTATGGTTTGGATATGAAGTGTTCCTCCAAAGACTCCTTATGTTTTAAAGGTCTGGTCCGTGGTACAAGCAGTGTTCAGAGTGACTTTGGGGAAGTGGTGGGTTCATGAGGCCTCTGACTTGCTGAATAGATTAATCCCTTGATGGGTTCCTAACATTGTGCTATGAAAGTGTACCCTGGAAAGATCCACCTTATCCCAAGACCCTCCTCCCCTCTTTTTTCTGGATTGTCCTCTTACTATGATTGTATCACTGTGGACCCAGAAACATGGAACCATTGGCCATTGAATAAAACTTCTGAAACTGAGTAGAGTTGTTTGAATAGTTATGGTCCCCATAGACTCATGTGTTTGAATACTAGGCCCAAAGGGAGTGGCACTGTTAGGAGACATAGCCTTGTTAGAGTAGATGTGGTCTTGTTGGAAGAAATGTGTCATAGTGGAGGCCATCTTTAAGGATCCCTATGCTCATGCTATGCCCAGTGTGGCATATAATCTCTTTCTGTTGCCTGTGGACCAAGATGAAGAACTCTCAAACTCCCATAGCACTATGTCTGCCTGCACACTGCCATGCTTCCTGCCAGGATGATAATGGACTAAATATCTGAAACTGTAAGCCAGTCTGAAATTAAATGCTTTCCTTTAGAAGAGTTTGACCTTTTTATGGTATCTCTTCACAGTAATAAAATCCTAGCTAGGAAACTGAGCCATGGTGAATCCTTTAAGTTTTAAGTTAAACCAAATAAATTCCTCTTCTGGTAAATAGTTTTACATTGGTGTTTATTACAGTGATAAAAGTCTAACTAACAATATAATTAATTAAAAAATCTTTGGGGTAATAATAATTCCCAGGCTCTTACCCCCTTTTTATTGCCAGACTGGGTGGACCTTAGCTCATGGTCACTGTGACAAACCCTGAAATTCAGTTCACATTAGACCAAGGCAGGTAGAAGAGCATTTTAAATCTTGTCATTATAGTAGAAGCCATACAAACTGTCGAAGTCCTGCACTAGGTGTCCTTCCACCCAGTGTAACATACTTGGTTAGAGAAATGGCACTGCATCTAGGAGATCTGGGACAAATGAAACTGAAAGAGACATGTTATAGGAAGGTGGCAGCTATGAGTCTGGCTGGAGGCTCATGCTCAAGAACTGAACCTTGCTCATTTTATTTTATGATCCTGTGTTACATCCCTTTGTGGTACTTGTGTTTTTGATAAACAGTAGGGTGGGAGGTCATGAAATATTGCACCTGCTTTGTCCTTCTGACTGCCTCCCACCTCTAATCCTGTTGTTCCCTCCTTCGTCCACCATAGACAATCAGAAGATGGTACTCTTCTGCAACGGACATACTGTCTCTCGAGTATTCCATGGTAATTACATCCTTTAATTTGTATGTGTGTATGTATGTGTGGAGGGTCAGATACATAGCCTTTAGATAGTGGTCACTTCTCTACAGTATTTTAGCATTAGATTTCATTCTCTACTTGAGGATTGGCTGGGTTTTTTTTCTCTGGACTCACTAGTTGAGTTGTGGATCTTTCACTGTGTACTGTGTTCTTTTAACCTAAGTGGCAGTTCTTACCTGACCCATTTCAATCTGATTTCAGTTTAGGAGAGGACTTTTTTTTTTTCATCAAATGAGAAGGTGCAGTGTGACAGTGTTGTTGAGTGTGCCTGTGTTTTACTCAGGCATTCTTTCCCACCAGAAATTAACAGAGATTGGGAAAACATGTTTTCCCTGGTGCAAATGCTCATAGAAAGTCATTTTGTTCTGAGAAAGTGATGCAGGATTTGGCTGACACAGTTTCCAATTTACAATACTTTTGGTTATGGAGGGTTCAGAATATGTTTGTACACCCATTAGACACAAAGAATGCTCAAAATATTAAAAGGAGCATAACCACTGTCCACTTTCAAAGTCTTTAAACTCTTTTTTTATTGTTCTTATTATAAGATGAGAATAACCCTACTGAGCATTACCATAGTTTTCTAACTCATTGTAACAACTTATTCATAGTTCAGGTAGCTTTGGTAGTTTCATTGCTCTCTTGATATTGAATGGGGTTCTGTTCAGATGAATGAGCCATGGGTGCTCTTCTTCTAAGACATTCACTATGGGGACATACTAGTGCTTATATATGAGTTAAGGGGATTAAGTAGAATTAATCATATGGTACTTTATGGTAACTGCTTACCTCATGACTCCCCTACTGTCATTGTCACCAGATCATTTCTATACCACCAACACTATAATATCATCTAGAGGATGCTTGGTATCTCTGAATGTCTCTTTACTTTTGTATTTATTTTTCAAATAAGCTCCATGTTAGAGCTAGCTGATAATGGTTCCCAATAGTCTCTTTTAGTATACAAGTTTCTCTCTCTCTCTCTCTCTCTCTCTCTCTCTCTCTCAATCTCTTTCCCCATCTCTCTATCCCATCAATAGATATGTTGAAGGAACAGAGTCCTTTCTCTCACTTTCTGAGCCCTACACATTGCTGAGGACATTCATCTGCAGTAGTACTGAATAGAATCTTTCATCTTTTTCTGGGACTCAGTCATTGAATCTACTCTTTGTGTGATTCAAGATTATTTGGATAGAAACTAGGGTCTATGTCAGCATGTGTTTAGCTTAGCTTAGCTTAGCTTAGCTTAGCAAGTAAGTAGCATATCTGAAGCCTTACAGCCAATTTCTGTCATAGTTTTCATCAACTTGATACAAACCTTACATACTGAGAAGAAGGAACCTCAGCTAAGGAGTAGTTTCTATCAGCCAGGCTTGTGAATATGTCTGTGGAGCATTTTCCTAATTTCCAGTTGATGTAGAAGAGCCCATCCCAGTATGGGCAGTATCACCCCTGGGCGGGTGGACCTGGGCTGCATAAGAAGGGTAGCTGAGCAAACCACAGAAAGCAAGACAGTAAGCAGAGTTCCTCTGTGATCTCTGCTTCAGTTCCTGCCTCAGGTCCCAGTTTTGAGCTCATACTCTACATTCCCTCAATGAGTAACTCTAACTGGTAAGCTGAAATAAAAACATTCTCAAGTTTGTTTAGGTTATGATATTTATGACAGCAATAGAAAGCAAACTAGGATAATCTCCAACAACAAAAAGTAAGCACATCCCAATAGACATGAATGGTATTGCATACTTCTATTCTGACATAACTGATTGTATCCTCTGACATCAGTGGGAATCAGAGATTACCATTAGATGCAGAACAATTAGATGCAAAACAATTAGATGCAGAATGGTATTTCTTACATGACTAATTATATCTTGTGACATCAGGAGGAGTCAAAGATTGCTATTAGATGCATAACAACTTTTCTTGATTCTTCAATATAAAAGATTAGGAAAATAATTATAGTTTGGTTTTTTTGCATAAATATCTGAGTTCAAAAAGTATTTGAGGCCAGTATAGCACCTCATTACTCTTCGGAATTCCATGGAGTCTCTATTTCACCATTGTTAGCAGAAAGAAATGTCAATCCAGAATGTTCTGTTTGGGCCGTAATTGCTGTTGGTCTTTTACATTTATTCTCAATTGACCTGTAACTCTAGGGTCTCAGGATCAGGCAACAGAGTAGAGGTAAACACAGCTGGGTGGTGGTAAACACAGCTGGGTACATCTGTGAAGAAGGGTCAAAGGGGAAGAAGCAGAATGAAGCAGAAAGAAACCTGGAAAGGGGATGAGGGGTCAGAATCTGTGAAGACAAAAGCTGACTTAAGAAGGATCGAATTTTCACACTGGGTCAACCCACTGAGATGAGCACAGGGAAGGGGAGAGTCCGTGGTGATGAATAAAAGCAATTCTTCTTGGAGGGCCTTAAACAGAGGTGCTGTGGTGGGTCTGCTGGGCTCCACTGTTGTTTGCACAGCCCCATCCCCCTTTTCCTCCCAGGACATACACAAGAGGCTCTGCTCCCTCAACAGGAGTTCACAGAGGGGTGTGGGTTTCCTCCACCTCTAGTTTTTCCACCCCAGCCTCTGCAGGTGCTGCTTTTACAGGGACCACCCTGGATCTTCAGAGAGGACCTCCTTGTTCCACTCTCCAACCTCCAGCCCCCACCAATCACTGTGGCCCAACTAGACTGCATGGTCCCAGTTGGGTCAGGTAAGGTACAAGAAAGCAAATACATGTGTATGTCTATAAAGGGCATAGTTAGCAGTGGTGGTGATGTGGTGATGGTCAGAAGAGACAGTGGTGAAGCAGTGGTTGTGGTAACAGTGAGAATGGTTATGGGGATTATAGTAGTACACTCTCTACCTCAGTCAGGCTAACCTTATAAAGAAAAGAAATGTGTAGCTGATAGCTGTGAAGGATCAAGAGCATGCAACTGGTACCTACACAGCTCTGATAAGGGCCTTCTTGGCTGTGTCACATTGAGATGAGACAGTGTATATAAGGAAGAGATGCAAACAAGAAACCAGAGAAAGTCTGGGGCCACAGTATACCTTCTGACAGAATATTCTCCCAGTGACCTACCTCTTTTATTCCCATCACCAAAACACCTATGAATCAAGCCTCCAACACATAATTCTTAGAAGGCAAATCACAATAGAGATGGCACTAGTGAAAGTGATGTGGCGATGGTGGTAGTGGTGATGATGGTGGTAGAGTTGCTGGTGGTCATGGTAATTATAGTGTTGGTAATACTAGTCACCCTAGTAATCCAGGAGATGATATTATAGTGTTGGGTATGTTGGGTAGTATTAGGAATAACTGATAATTTTGGAATGATTGTGTGCTTTTTAAAAAGAATGCTTGTCTTTTAAAAGAATATGGTGAAGTGTTTTTAAGATCAGTAACCTGATGCTAGGGAATTGCTTAGTATAATCTGAGTAGATATAAGGGCAGCTGAATAGTTCGAGACTGCTAAGATGGGTGACTGCTGAACGGAAACCACTTTCCTTTTTGTCAGTTTCTTTGTTCTAAAATGTGCATATCAAATGTAAAATGATAATGTTTACCTGGTAAGAGAGATACCATGGTCAAGGTGTTAGTTTTTAAAGGCCCCACTACTGCACTTTTGCTGTGCTTGTCCCTGTGGCTTCTCCAAATGTAGGGGACTCAACTGCACAATTTATAACAGTGTAGGATATTATCTGTACAGAAAATAAAATAATAACAGTCAAATAACAAGCTACAAAGAACAAAAGATGGCTAGGGATAACCCCAACAGCCTAACGGAACAGAGGGAGTAATTAAAAAGCTGAGGACAACCAAAGTGACGAGTGGGATGTCTGCACTATTCAATGATGAGTTACTAGAGAGTGATGACTGATATGCAGAGGAGGATTTACATGACCTAGCACTTACAAATTTGGAAATTGGCGATCGCTAGGCTTTGGGTGCCAGGCATCCAGTGAGACAGAACGCTTGCCTTGCTCATTCTCCATCCCTTCCAAGGACACCCAGCAGCTCTCCTGCTCTCCTGGTACCCCTTGTAGAAGCTCACTTCTCCACTACTTGTTAATATACTTCCCACTCTGGCTGCTGTCACTTCCTGGAACCACATACCTTCATTCCCCATCTCACTTCTCTCTGTTTCTAAGCTTAGCATGTGTACCTACTAAATTGACTAATTAAAATAGCCCGATGTCTGAATGGGATGCACTGAAAATGTGCCTAAACTGTGCTGGCAGAGAAATGCTTCCCTGTGTTTTATGATGAGGCCATCCATTGCCAGAAACACATTTATAAAAGCAGAGGTGCTTAAATCACTTTTATATTGCAGAAATGGGACTATTCTTTAGCTAAGGAGGAGTGCTCTTAGGTTGCAGTAGTCAGTCACTGTAGTATCAAGTATCAAGTTCTGTCTGATGTATTAATGAAGCCACTAGGGCTGGGTGAAATTGCCCCTGGGCTGAGTGAAGAGCAACTGCTGATGTCTGCCATGGGCACAGAACATATAGCTACTGTTTTCATCTACCTTTCAAATAAGTCTACAGATGCCTAGAACAGCATTGTGGATTCAATAGGTGAGGCACAGTTGGTTTATGACAGTGTCACAATGGGAGAAGATCTGTGTATATAACTGAATAATAAAGCATTTGTCTAGTATGTGCAGGGCCCTAATGCAATACCCAGTAATACACACACACACACACACACACACAGAGAGACAGAGAGAGAGAGAGAGAGAGAGAGAGAGAGAGAGAGAGAGAGAGGAAAGAGAAGTCTTAAAATCTCAGCTATGCCCATTATCAAATACATGAACCCTCGCCAAGGCCAGAGAACTGAGAATGATGATCAGTCATAGAGAGACAATAAACAGGGGAAGAAAATCAAACAGGATGTTGGGAATTGGCAGCTAGAAGGACCAACACAAGGGCTATACTGTTTACAAAGAGCCTGAAGCTGGAGCAGAGACTGCTGAGATTATGTGGAATTATCTTTCGTGGAAAAATTATGGCTGCATTGGTTTAGACAGGCCTTGTCACACAGTGAGTGCTAACTACAGTCATGCCCAAGCCTTGAGGCCATCAGAATTTGCACCAGGGTTTCTGAAGGGCAGCAAGTTATCCTGCGTGAGCAGCACCATAGAAAGGCTCTGGAGTGGGAGGGACAGCTGCAAGGTTTGCGCCCGCTTGGTTTCCAGGACAGCTCTTTCAGGGCAGAGAAGGAAGGTGAGCCACAGAGTGGTTGTTCTGCAAAGCTCTATCCAATCCTCTGTGAGAAGCTTGCTAGCAGGGTTTCCTAGGCAGCTCCCTAGACTGCCTGAGTTTAAGCCAGTAAAAAGGCTGCTGCAGAACTCTTTGGAAACAAATCTGTGGCGACCACTTCCATCTAGTGGTAGCTGAGATAAAATACAGCAGACAGATGGCAATGATTGCCTAAGGAAGCCACAGACCTAGTGTAGACATTATTGCTCTCTCCCAAGTTCAAGGGTAAATCACCTTCCAGATCAGCAGTCATGTAAGGAAAATCGTGTGCTTTCTTCATCTGAAATGTGAAAACCTTATGGGCTGTACAACTTCTGAGGCTCACTGGATGGTCGAAATAGATACTTCCCAGACCTAAAGAGAAGTAAAATGTCTACTCTAATATTTCCCTGAAAATCTGAAGCTGTGCAAAGAGCATCTAAATAGATAGAGAAGAAAAAGACACACAGATGAACAAGTGATCACAGATGGGTGACTAGTTAGGATTCAGCAGTAAGTGAGGCCTAAATAATATAGTCAAATTTGTTCAGTACTCAACGCTTTGTTTTCATTTCTCAGTTTTTTTCATTGCTTTGCAGAAAACCAGTATCTCATGGTTTTTTGGCAAAAGGACATAGGAATAATGTTTTATGTTAACTTACTTTGATTTCCCTAAAGGGAAAGTCTCTAAAGGCAACCAGAGGGAACTTCTGTGCTTCTTGTTCTAACCTCAGGCAACAGTGGTTCCAACCAAGACTGGGAGGCAGAGATCCAGGCTTGCTGAGCAAGCATTCCTCAGGTTCTCTGCAGAGCAAGC
The DNA here is from genome assembly GCF_004785775.1 of Grammomys surdaster. Classification (NCBI taxonomy): domain Eukaryota; kingdom Metazoa; phylum Chordata; class Mammalia; order Rodentia; family Muridae; genus Grammomys; species Grammomys surdaster. The sequence goes on along the minus strand of NW_021604569.1, from coordinate 16,359,789 downwards.
CTGTTGCTCCGTGCTTCCTCTTTCCTCTATCTCCAAAGGGAGAAATTCTGTGCTCCTCGTTTTTCCCTGTTTGCTTCTTAGATTATTTATTTTCCAGTTGCCAACAATTATCCATCATTCTCCTGAACTCCCAACAGCCATCTGGGACTCACTGACTGTTGGAGCCCAAAGAAAATCTATTCAAGTCTTTATCTCAACACAACAATGGATCAGTCATTTTTGAATCTTCAGGACTAGAGGCATCCTAACTAGTTAACTGGTTTTGACCATTATAACATTATTTTATATAGTCACAAGTGTCTTAGACTATTCATTCACCCACTGGCTTGCTCACCCACCTGTTTCTTCTTGTGATTATCCATTACTGTTCAATTTCAGCATGGTGCAGCCTTCTTTATCTAATCTAAATAAAGGGAATGCCTCTATCCACTCATTCTCATAAGTCTTTGTTTCTATTTTAGTATATTTTAGCATTTAGTTATGTCCAGTTAGCTAATTTAGCTTTGAAGACCCATTTTGTACATTCTTTCAACCAAATTCTATTAAGTCAAAATCACCCAACCCCTCTCTATGTCTGCTGCCACAGCAAAATACCTAAGACTAGATAATTTATAGAAAATAGACTTTTTCTTTAAAGATATATAGTGTTTTAACTCCAATATCAAGGCACCAACAGATTTGGAGTCTGGTCAGTATATAATCTCTCTTCTTTCAAGATGGCACCGTTATGCTGCATTCTTTGGCGATCAATGGTGTGTGCTCACTTGGCTGAAAGGACAGATGAATGTGTTAGCTGCCTGAAGTCTCTTCATAAGTGCAAGGACACAGTTCATGAAAGAAGAGCCCACAGTCTCATACATCTCTTTTCTAAAGCTCTCATCTTCTAATACCACTGTCCACATGATTAGATCCAGCATAAACGTTTTGGAGAGATACGTATCAAACCATTAACATCTTCACACAGATGAAATCTCTTTTAAAATATGAGACAATTGTTGTAAGCAACTTCTTCACATTTTATTCTGTGTTTTAAATAGCTAATGTTCCTCCGATGTTTCTGTGTAAGACATACCTTGATTAGTATTTCCATATAAGACTTCTTGTGAGGGAGGTAGCAGGAAATGTGATGTTAATAGTTGATAGTATCTTCTGTACAGTGTCACATTGGTTTTTATTTCCCACAGAATACTCATGTGCTATACCGCATTTCTTAGCTTCCCTGGTTAGAGGAGTGGACATGTTCTGGTCAATGGGCTAGTTAATTTGTATAACACCTAACACTGTATTCTCAACATCTGTATTCCTTTGTGTTGGGAACCTTGGCGACTGTGTTTGAAATGAATCATTAGTGTAGTGCTGATAAATGTGAGTCAGCATAATTGGTGGTATCTTCCAATATTACACTATCCTCTATTGTTTGTGCATGCATGTGCCAGAGAGTTGGGGAGGGGGGAGTGGATTCTAAGACCTGGCTGTGGCAAGCCAGCATGAGCTGACACACTGGAGATAGAGCCACCAAATCAAAGTTACCTGGATATAGAGGTACAACATAGAGCAGCCACAAAAGTTGTTTTGCTAAGAACAGATGCTACATATTCGAAAGCAAATTGTTATGTATTAAACCTCAGGGATTGTGTTTGTTGCTGAAGATCAAACAGGGCTTACTGACTATGACCTCAATATTTGGTACATGATTTGAGAACTCCAGTGTTCTAAATGACTAAAGAACATATCACTAATTCTTTCTTCTTTAAGAGTTTTGTTCTGGCATAAAACAAATACTAAAAAAAAATGTGTCATGGCCTATGCATGACATAGCTCACAAGTAGAGCAATTCTTACCATGTATATGGTCTTAGGTTTAATTCCCAGAACACAAAGACATAACACAAACACACACACACACACACACACACACACACACACACACACACACACACACACCATGATCCCCACCAGCAGCAGATAGGCAGTCACTCACAGACACACACCATACCCACCCACAGACACACACACACACAATGGCAACAACAGACAGACACAGATACAGAGAGACACAGACACAGATATAGACACACACAGACAGACACACAGAGAGTAAGAGAGAGAGAGAGAGAGAGAGAGAGAGAGAGAGAGAGAGAGAGAGAGAGAATATATTAGGTGAGTTCTTTCTCTCATCCTCCATACTTGCAATTGTTCTTTGGATTGGCTGAAGGAGGCAGGAGACTCGAGGCAGGAAGAGAGGATTTTGCTGACTATACACATACCATTGGTTCCTTCAGAGAATGAACCCTTAGATGTTATGCTTGGGAGGCACAGGCCAGAAAGAATTTGCTTGACCTCAGACTCGGGAGAGAGCCACATTTTTCACATGTGTCAGCCTGGAGCAGTGATCTGGGAACAATGTGGACGGCATGAGGTATGGCTGGAGGTCTGATGGAGACAGTACACCCCCTCTGGCTTTAATTATGAGGGTCAGGCACCTCCAGTACATTCATAATCAAATGTCCAACAGAAGAACGGGTCTTTTCTCACGAGCACAGCCCCATTTCCAATGCTACTGATGTTATTGATCTGGGGTTGTTCAGAGATTCACTAATCTGGCAGTGAATAAGATTTTAATAAGTGACTTTTTATTTGGATACTGGACAGATTGGCTCCTGGATGGTACCTGAGACAGCACCCTAGATGAAGCATTTACCCATAACATTTGCAGTGGGACGTACAAATCCGAAACCCACAAGATTATATGCATTATGCCTACATGTAGTCAGAAGCTTATTTTTAAAAAAAAGTATGTCTTCTACTTGTCCTAGTTATCTTTTTGAGCAGACTAAGCAAGCTTGATTACAAAAGCAGATAGTTGTTAACCTTATGACCTAGTATTTTGTGAGAGCAGCAAATTTTAAGATGAGTTGATTTAAGAATAATCTTCAAAATTTGGTGAAAAGAGGAAGTGGGTTGCTTGGGTAGAGCTTGTACTGGCTAGGTAGGGGTTTACATGTTACAGGCGTTTTTGTCTTTTGGTCTCTCAAGCATAGTCAGTTTAAACTTTAAGGGTAATGTTAATAACCATCACACTGAAATGCCTAAAAATTAAATGAATACTTAGGGGGAAAAGCAGGAAATTTCAAGTGACTCAGATTTAATTTGAACAATTTATCATCTTGTTTCAGCAAGGGAAGTAATACCCGAAATAAAGATGATGTTAGGAAAGATACACTTTTGTACATAAGAGTTCTGTGGAAGGAAAACAGTGACCTCACCATAATGTTACAGTCTTGCTCACCGCTTGTATTTGTTTTCTATTGCTGTGTGACAAATTGCTATAATTTAGCAGCTTAAACAACACACATTTGTTATCTCACAGTGTCTGTGGGTCAGAAAAGGGAGCCTGGCTTAGCTATTTCCTGAGCGTAGGATGTCAGAAGGCTACAATTAAGTTATTGGCTGAGGCTGGCACCTCCTCTCAGGCAGTTAGTTCTCTTCCACGCTTGCATGGTTATTGGCAGAATTCATTTCTTAACAGCTTAATCAACAAAGAAAAAATATAAGTGACTGCCACAAAGGTGACTATGTCCCTAGAGACTGAAGGTTGCACCAGGGAGTGGGTAGAGAGCAGATGGCACGCCAACATAATTTATGCTAAAATGGCCTAGAGTATTTGATTCTGTAATGGAAAGATAAGATGATAGGGAAGTCTCCTGAAATTCTGAAGACTTATGTCATTCCTTGGGTTAAGAGAGTGAGACATGAATTCCCATTATTCTCCATCCCTTTGAAAGCCTCCCCATTTAGTTACTCATAAAGTATTCATTATACCATTTCTATAAGCAAAGTGACTTTCTAGATTGAGACTCAAAGAAAGACAGCTGAAATCACTTATCTCATGGACTGGCTGGGACAAGGGAAGCTATTGGAATCAAGTCAATTAACATCTGAGACATCTGTAGAAAACATACAGTCATGTCCTGCTACTGAAGGGACAGGAAGGTTCTGCTTCTGCTTCTGAATAAAGGTATCAGGTGGAAGATTGGGTGAAGAAATCAGCTAGTGTTGTTAGCCTTGGACACTACAGTAAACCTGGGAATGGGCTGCATGCCTTCTATTAAGGTCCAGCTCTGGCCTCTGGTTCATGTTCTCAAGCTCAGTAGAGTGAAAGGCTCCCAGATCAGGTGTCATTAATTTCCATCTGGGGTCTGATTCTGAATACAGACTCACTTCTGCTTGTGGCAGGATGTTGGCCTGGAAGACAGGCAGGAAAGTGTGCTAGAGAGAATGAATAGGAGAGGCCAGACATTATGGGTTAATGGCAGAAATTATAGGAGGGGTTGTCATTAACAATAGCACAGAGCACCGTATGACTGTGCGAGTGAGTAGCCATGGTTGGCAGAAGACAAGTACAAGAAGAGCTTAGCAGCTGAAAGATAAGATTACCTAAAAACAAGTTATGCATGGAGGGAAATAAGCAAGAATCCTGTTTGGTGTTGTTTCAGCTGAAAGAGAATACTCCTAAAGCTAAACTGCCCATGGAGTACTGTTGTCTAGCAGTTTCCTTCAAATTAAAATACTTAATCCTTCAGGGAAGCTTATTAAGACAATAACCAGCTCAAAATAGCTTCAGAAAGTTCCTGAAACTGACCGGATTCACCCCTACCCCTCCAAGAATAAAGAATAAAGACTGCTGAGATTCACTCTCAAACAAGCCAATCTATAGAGAAGATTCTTAGCTCTTAGCTTGTCTGTCATTTTAAAACATGACTTTTATTGTTTGTTCAAATATATCAAGCAACCAAAAACATAAATATGTTGCAATGATTGCTTTAGTTATTAACTGGGCACAACTTAGAATCACTTAAAGGGAACAACTTAAAGGGAGGTCTTAATGAAGGGTACTAGATTGGCCTATGGGAAAAATCTGTGGAGAGTTTTTGTTGTGGTTGTTAATTAATTTGAGAAGATCCAACCTACTGTGGGTGGCATCATTCCTTAGGCAGCAGATGGAGAAATCAAGATGAGCACAAGTAAACAAGTAAACACACACACACACACACACACAAACACACACACACACATATTATCTCTGTTCTTGACTGTGCATGTGATGTAACTAGCCAATTCAATTTCCTGCCTCAATGTTCCCTCATGGATATTAACATAATTCGAAGCCAAATAATCCTATTCTCTCTGAGGTTGCTTTGTGCCCAGGTATTATTTTACTATAGCAACAGAAACAAAACTAGAAAATATGTCATTGAGGAAAATGGAGCAAAATAACTATTGTATGGTCTTTGCATATTTAGTAAACTCTTAACATAAATCACATCTGTCTCTTATCCTTTCTGTTATGAGATTTTTTTTTTGTCTTGTCGTTTGGTAGATTTCTATTTCTTCTAGGAGTTTCACTTTAAAAATAACAGTTTTAATTGTGATACAATACATATAACAGAAATTTCTGTTTGTGGCAGTTAACTTTGTGTGTCGACTTGACGGTGTCAAAAAGGCTCACATATTTGATCTATGTTTCTATCATGGTGTTTCTAAATGAGATTGACATTTTAATTAATAATGAGAGAAATTTATGTCCCTTCTTGGTATGGGCAGGCCTCATTTAATCAGTTGAAGGGCAGAACAGAACACAAGGCATCCCCTGCTCTCCAATAATAGAATTCTGTCTGCCTGGTGGCCTAGGAATGGAAACTTTGGCTTTTCTTTAGTCTGAAGCCTTTAGCCTTTGGGTTGAAATTTACACTATCAGTCTTCCAACTTGTCAACTTCAGATCTTAGGGCTTGACCTCCATGACCTAATCTCCCCGTTTACACATTCACACAATTGGCTCTGTTTCTTCAGAGAGCTCCCACTAACAGCATTTTATTTATTCTGGAACATACATTTCACTGACATTAATAGCATTTACATAGTTGTGTGTGTTACCATCAGCACTATTTGCACACAAATATTTTGCCTTGCAAAAAATGAAAGTCTTATTTGTGATGTCTTGACTTACAAGTGTTTCCTACAGTCGTGGCCATTGTACACTTGATACCCAGTTGGTAACATTATTTGGAGAGGTTTATGTAGTTCAGACTTGGTACAGGAAGTAGGTCACTGTGTGAGGGTTTCGAGATGCAAAGTTGGCTGACATTCCAGTTTTCTCTCTTTCGTCTTGTGCTTAAGATGTAGGCATTTGGCTTTCTGTTTCTGCCACCATGCTTGCCATGCCTTCCTGCCATGATAGACTTTTATCCTCCTGAAACCATAAGTCAAAATACATTCTTTCTTTTGTAAATTGCCTTTGGTCATGGTGTCTTATCACAACCATAGAAAAGCAACTCATACAAGACCCTCGAACCTTAACTCTCCTTCCTCCCATCTTTAGGCTGTTGATGTTATCATCTTCTTTCTGTTTCTAGACATTTGACTCATCTACACACTTATAATAAATGAGATGATATAATTTGTGTTCTGTAATTGGCTTATTTTAATTAGTCCTCCAGATATCTCATGTTGTATCATCATTGTCAGGATTCCAACATTTTCTTCCTTTGTAGATTAAATAATATTCAGAACCGTAAACTGTAAAATTTATTGCTCCATTTGTCCTTTAATAAAAACTCAGTGCTTATATCTTTTGGTTATTGTGAATAAAGTTGTTGGTGTCCATGTTATTGTTGTTGTTGTTGATAGTGGTGGTGATGGTGGTACATTTCTGTGCATGTGTATGTATTAAGATCTCTGTTAAGTCCCTGCATCTAATTATTTTAGAAGTATAACTAGTAATGTTATGACATCATATGGTTAAGGGCTATATCATTTTTTTTTACCTCCAACGGTAAACAAAAGTTCTAATTTTTCTATTCCCTTGCCTCTGTATGCTATTTTATTTCATTGTTCTTTAAAGGCAGGTATCTTAGTGGATGCAAGGTGGTAGAATATTTAACTTACAATTTTTTACAGGGATTTTATGACTAACCTCTTCCTTCTACTTACACTCAAGATGTTTCATTTATCTGATTAATTTTTCCACAAAATATGTGATAAATTCCTTGAGTTTAGGCTTTAAAGGGATCAAAATTCTTTTCCAATGAGAAGCAAGTCTCTTCTCGAGGAAAGTGTCCTCTCTCTTCTCAGTGCAAGCCTCTTGTGAAGCTACAGTGGTCTTTTTTGGGTTCTAATCTCAAAAAGCTGGCCACTTGCTACTGATTGAGTGACTACAGAACATGGGCCACATGTGCAATGCCTCAGAAGCGAAGACCCTCCCTGGGGGAGCTTCTCTGTGTTCTCACACTGGCATGACACAGTCATCATGTGGTAATGAAACCACAGCTTTGGAAGACCGCCAGCGCCACCTACCATTCTCCTGTTGTGGCTTCTTTTCTCCAGAAACAGAACAGATGTATGTGTCATCCCCGTGCCTTGATTTTCCTTCAATAGCAGAACACTTGAGACAGTTTTGGACTCTACATCTATGATGCTAAGATGTAGCAAGAAGCAACAGATGCAGTGCTCCCTTTCTGCCTCCCCTGATGAGCATGTCTGGACAATGGACTTCTCTCTCTTCAGCTTTGTTTCTATTTTTTAAAAGATTCTTAACATATTTCCCTTTCTATTGACAATCACTGTCTGTCTTGCCAGTCTTTGATATTTATAGTTAATTATTACATAGGTACTATTATATTATTTTTATTACTTCCAAGCATTGCAAACTTTTCATAAGTACATTTTTTTCTGAAAAAATCTATTCTTTTCTTCTCCAAGTTATGAAAGTAACCCAATACATCTACAACCAATTATAGCTGTAAATATGAATTTCAGCACTGTAAATATTATAAAGGTGATAGCTATTAGGAAAAAACTGGGTACCCAAATGATATTAGTTAATTCTGGATATTATTCCTTTCTAGGATGATGTTATTAAAGGTAAAATCACAAATCATAGACTATGAGTTAGTCCTAGAAGAAGAAATAAGAAATGACCACTTCTGGCTCCATAAGGAGCATGTTCAAGGATACTGAGGCAAGGATATTTGTGGAGATGGGTAGGAGTGCTGGAGGTGGGGCATGAGTCTAGCAACTGGTACAGGTGAAAATGGAGGAAGGAACAGGCCATACTGAGATCATAGACTGACTTAAAGACAGAAGTTCATCTCCAGTTTGAAGCTCCTTGAGGGCAAATTATGGTGGCACTACAGAAGAACAAGTAAGATGGCCAGGCAGCCAACTGCTGACATCAACAGCAGCTCAAGCCACCTTAGAACATCACCCGGAGAGCATTGTCCACATGGCCGTGTCTTTGGCAGAGAGACAGGAACAGACATTTTTAGCCTGTGAGTTGTAAACTTGCTCCAGTCGGTAGCCAAGTTCCAAGCTCTTTACACAGTCTTGTCTTTTGCTCTCAGCTTTTTAAAACCCTGAGACAGAAGTGTGTCTTATTTCCCAAATTGCTTTGCATCAGCCAATCAGCAATTCAAGAGGACCTTCTCTAGCCCTAAGTTCACCAGGCTGAGGTTTTTTTGTTGTTGTGGTGGTGTTGTTTTTGTTTTGTTTTGTTTTGTTTGTTTGTTTGTTTGATACTCAGGGTTCACCTTACCTTGTGATCATAGGCAAGAGTTTATCATTGTTACCACATTCACCTGTACTGCCTTTCCAAGCCCTTCACAGTTCATATACATTCCTGATTTACACACATTTCTTTACATGCTGAACTTTAAAGAATACACGTCTTCAATCTCACTCAGCCATTTCAAAACATTTTGATTAGTAGGTTCACTATGCATTTTATTTAATATAGTTACTCGATACTTCTGTTTTGTGATGGTTAAAGATTAAGGTTTCCCTTCTAAAAAGGACTGAAGCGCCCACACTTTGGTCTTTCTTCTTCTTCTTGGGCTTCATGTGGTCTGTGAGTTATGTCTTGGGTATTGTGAGATTTGGGGCTAATATCCACTTATCAATGAGTGCATACCATGTGCATTCTTTTGTGGAGGGTTACCTCACTCAGGATGATATTTTCTAGTTCCATCCATTTGCCTGCAAATTTCATGAATTCATTGTTTTTAATAGCTGAGTAAGTACTCCATTGTGTAAATGTACCACATTTTCTGTATCCATTCCTCTGTTGAAGGACATCTGGGTTCTTTCCAGCTTCTGTCTATTATAAATAAGGCTGCTGTGAACACCGTGGAGCATATGTTCTTGTTATATGTTGGAGCATCTTTTGGTTATATCCCTAGGAGTGATATTGCTGGATCCTCCAGTAATACTATGTCCAAATTTCTGAGGAACTGCCAGACTGATTTCCAGAGTGATTGTACCAGCTTACAATCCCACCAGCAATGGAGGAGTGTTCCTCTTTCTCCACATCCTCACCAGCATCTGTTGTCATCTAAGGGCATCTGCAGGCATCAGTGGGAGAGGAGGGCCTTGCTCCCTTGAAGGCTGGATGTCCCAGGAGGGGGAATTTGAGGGCTGAGAGGTGGGAGGGGGTGGATGGGTGGGGGCACACCCTCATAGAAATAGGAGGAGGGAGGATGGGATAAGGGATTTTCGGGGGAAGAGGGGAATGGGGCAGGAGATAACCTCTGAAATGTAGATAAATAAAATATCCAATAATAAAAAAGAAAACAAAAAAGAAAAAGAAACAAACAAAAAAAACAAGATAATGGAACTGGCTATTGAAGTCGAATATTCGACACTTTTTGGCAGTAATTTTACATTACCCATATTACTGAGATTCCTTATAATTGTCGAGGACAAGGGACTGTGGAAGGGGCCCATGGAACTTTAAAACTCTTCATAAAATAAAAAAGGGGGAGGTACATGCTCATACACCACACATTTATTCAATTATGTTCTTTTTATTTTAAATTTTTTAAAATTTTAGGATGCCAAGGAACTTTCTGCTGACTGTCTATGGCACTCTACAACTAGGCATATTTATGTATAGGTGAAGGGAAGGGAAGGATCCACTTACTGGTATAAGGCATGATCCTGATCAGGTATTTAATATGGGGAAGAGGGCATGTTTGTGTTTTTTTCTGCAGGATGCTGAAGGAGCATGGTGGCTGCCAGAGTGATGGGTGAGACATGCTAATGCCAGGACAAAGAATGATGCTGACCTGTGAGCTTGCTGAGTGCCCTGACAATGGAGACTGGGAAGATGTATTGGACACATGTTCCGGACCCACCATTGCTTATCTATACCCCTGGTGGGAAAAGCTATCTTGCCTCAAGTTTTTAAACCTTGTGGAACAGAGAATCAAAAAGAGAAGTTGTAATGACTCTTGTATTTTTCTTAAATGTAACCAGTTATTTGGACTCAATAATGTACTGGTATAGAAATCAATCCAATATTGGAAATAACAGTCTTCATTTGGAAGTCTGGTTCTGGATATTTTCAGAGACATATTTGGAAGTTAGCTGCAGTTCTCTATGATGTTATATTAGCAAGAGACAAAGTTGGGGCAGGATCTGGATTTCAAACAGGTGTTAGCACATGTGTTAAGGCTCTTTCAATTGTCAAGTTAAAGTTACTTTTGTTTCTTCTACAGTATTTAATGGAAGCTGCATTGATTGTACACTTTCTAATTGTGTTAATGTGTTGAAATCTGGAATGTCAGTTATAGAGGTCTCTCAATCAGATTTTGTTTTAGTGCCCTGAGTACCACAGAACCTTGGTATTCTGAAAAAAGCTTGCAAGTACTGGAGGAAGTGAGTCAGGCTTAAAGCAGAAGCAAGAGGAGAGTGGGCTTGATTATTGCTGGCATAACTGCGTTAATTACATTAATTGCTAGCACCACTGCTTCTGCAATTGCTTTGACACAAGCAGTTAAGACAGTTACTTTTGTTAATCATTTAGCAAAAAATGTTACTAATGTGTTGAATATGCAAGAGGATTTAAATAGGCATTTGGAAGAATGGATTGAAGCTCTTTATCCTATTCAAATTATTGGAAGGAGGTTCAGAATTTAAGGGTAAGGAGCCATCTCAAGTGTCATGCCAAATATCATTGGATTTATGTTAGTTCTAAAATTTACAGTGGTAGTCATTATAATTAGGAAAAAGTTTAAAAACACTTGCAGTGCATTTGGCATAATTCTAACACCTCTCTGGGTGTTTTAAATTTGCATAGTGTGCTTATGAATACAAAGAATGTTGCTCTGCTGAGTGTTGATGCAGTAGATACTGCAGATAAAATTATTCATGGCCTGAGGTCAGTATTTCTATTTTGGTCAAGCTTCAAGAATGGCATATATAGCTTGATCATGCTAGCCCTTTTTGTCCTAGGAATACTTTTATTCCTGTCCATCATGTTAAAGCTTGTCTTTAATAACATCAACATGTTGGCAGCCAAAGTACATAGCTTGAACCTGAAAATGGACCTCCAGACAGAGTTATTAAATTAACAGGCTGACAAGCCAAGGACAGGTAAGATTCTGAACAGAATCTTGCCAATCTAAGACAGAAGTGCATTGCTTTTGATAATGCATATTCCATGGTGGGTAAGGAATGCATTCTTGTCAGAACAACTTAAGACAGGCTCAGTATTGCTTATGAAATAAAAAAGGGGGAGATGTGGAGAGCTTTTGGGGCTGCTTGGCAAGAATCTGGCATGGGCCAAGGACAAGGAAATGAGCTCCTTGGCAAGAATATGACATTGGCCAAGGACAAGGAGGTGAGCTTCAGTCAGGAGTCTGACATTAGGCTAGAACAAAGAAGTAGTTTCAGACAGGAATCGAAATATTAGGCTAGAACAAGGAAGTAGGCTTCAGACATGAAAATAACTTTGGGCTAGGACAACGAATTTGACTCAGATATTTTGATCATCCTGATAAGCCCTTAGAAACAGTGATCATGGGAGTGTTATGGTATTTTGTTTATTGCCTTGCTTGTTCTTTGACTATTTGTGTTTATTGTCTTGCTTGTTCTTTGACTATTTGCATCTATTGTATTGCTAGTTTCTCAAAGTGGAACTGACCTTAATACTTGTATATAATTAAAATGATATAAAAGCAAAAAGGAGGAGGGGTGATGGGATGAGTGGGTTCTACAGAGGGAATTGGGGGTAAGGGATGACATCTGAAATGTAAATAAATAAAATATTCAATAAAAAATCACACACACACACACACACACACACACACACACACACAAAGAAAAGTGAAGGCACAGACAGACATTTCTTCAGAAGACATTTGATGAAGATTTTGTGTACAATATACAGTTTTAAATCTAAAAAAAAAAAAAAAGATTAATGCTTCCTTTTTGGTGCCACCTTGTGGTAAGAAAAAGAAATCATTGAGGATATTTAAGCAAAGAGCCTGGTCAGGTAAGTGCTATGCATTACTTTGTTTGACTGCACTGAAAGTTGGAAAGCCTGTGGGTGGTGGTTAGGTAAGTGATGTTAGAGGTCCATCCAGGGGGCTGAGGAAGTGGTGGGGGTGACACTGAGAGTGTCAGAAAGAGACCATGGAGATAGATTCAGTACATCCTATCAGATATCATAATACAAAGGGAAAGAAAAGATATAATAAACAAAAATATTTTGTAAATGTATTTCATGGGAAGACTTCTAAAATTAGCAGAACTGAAATTAAAAGTTTTCATAATTAATGGTGAATATAAGTAACGAGAAAACAAACACCTAATTTGGACTCCCATTCTTTCTGGACAGTTTTAAGGTTTCAATTATGAAATGGTCTATAGCTAAACAAGAATGACTACTTTGATGTATGACCACACTACTTTTTTGAGTAAACTTGTTTGAGGCTGTGGTGTGGTTTCAGCTCTTGTACGATGTTAATCCTTACTCTTCCTTCAGGAATGAAAGAAAGGGCTGCTCCTCACCCTGACACTAATTATGTCCATTATTAACGTCCTGGCATTATTAGTATTCAAGAGGGGATGTAGCTCATTTTACCACATAAAGCTGATATCTTTCCCAAAAGGATATTGTAGCATCAGGGTTAACTGAAGAGTGCCAATACCCCTAGTGTTGTATTTTATAAAGAGAGAAACTAGAATATGTTTGATAGAGCATGGTATGGTGAGATAGAAGAGGTGTCTTGGCAGGCCCATGCTGATGCAACCCTTACCTCCGAGGTACCAGCCATATGACCTGTATAGTGTAGAATAGAGTTTATTTAGGGCATGGGAAGAGAGGTTGAGAAGGGAGCAGAGGCGCAGAGGCAGAGAAAGAGAGAGAGGGAGGGAGAGAGAGAGAGAGAGAGGGAGAGAGAGAGAGAGAGAGAGAGAGAGAGAGAGAGAGAGAGAGAGGGAGAGACAGAGAGAGACAGAGAAAGGAGGAGGGAGGAGGAGGAGAATCCAGCCAGGAACATGTGGAGAGAGTCAGGGGAGGGAGAAGGGGAGAGAGGGAGAAAGGGGTCAGGGAAAGAAGAGAGTCAAAGAGAAAGAGAGAGAGAGAGAAGAGGAAGAGAGAAGAGAGAGACAGAGAGTAAGAGAAAGAGGAAGGGCCAAATAGTCCCCCTTTATAGTAAGCCAGGCCTAGTTGGCTATCTCCAGGAAACTTTTGTGTGGATCTTAGAAGGATGCAAACGTTCCTCCATTTTGGTTTAATTTTAAAAAGGAAAAACCAGAAAGAGGTGATAGTGAAACAGGAATCGTATTGGTGTGATCTTTAGCTACTTCCTGCTGACTCTGGGACGATGTGTCTCTGGGAAAGCTAAGAAAATGGGTATGGGGATGTTGGTCTAGTCTTAGGAGAGTTGACTGTTTCCTTGCTGTCCAGGGTCTGTGGAACCATCTGTGTATGGGAAGGAGCAGGTCCAGTAGAATTGTCTGTGTCTGTGAGACTAGACTGGAGCATCTGAGGTTTGTTTCTCTGGAGCTGTCCTGGCTGTAGATTCTGAGTAAATGCCTGGACTTGACAAGATACACACACACACACACACACACACACACACACACACACACACACACATTAGCGGTAGAGAATAAAGTTAGTACATTTGGGAAAATTTTTTTTAGGTATACATTTGAAACTTTTAGTGGGTGAAACTTTGGTAGTTGGGATGAGGGAAGTCCCAATCCCAGGGCACAGGAGAGGAATCCCACCCTCTGGAATAGGTAGCAAGTGGGAACTTAGGCTATTGATTGGCTGGTGTACTTATCTAGATGGAGTCTGTTTGTTCCATGAGAGGTAGATCTGAGTGTGTTTCCTGGAGCTTGTACAATTACAGAAGAGATAAATTTGTTAACAGCATGAACTTTAAGATGAGATCAGGGAAGACAAAAAACTTTTGTGAAGCAGAAGGAGCAAGAAGAACTTTTTTCTTTTGTCTAGGAGAATGAATATATATAAATTTAGTAAAGCAAGAAACATTTTTTAAAAGATTTACTTATTTATTTATCTTTTGAGCACCCTGTTGCTGTCTTCAGACACACCAGAAGAGGGCATCAGATCCTATTACAGATGATTGTGAGCCACCATGTGGTTGCTGGGAATTGAACTCAGGACCTCTGGAAGAGCAATTAATGCTTGCAACCACTGAGCCATCTCTCCAGCCCCAGTGAAAAATATTTTTAAGTTTACATTTAAAAGACAATTAAAGGAAATTGAAATCTTTGACCTTGTGAATATGATAGTTGATCATATAGATTTATCATGAAAACACCTTAAGTCTATAGCTAAAGGAAGCTTATATTTGTAACTATGACAGCTGACGTGTAGATTTAGCATGAGAAACACTTTAAGTCTATAGTTAGGAGGCAGTCAACGGAAAGTTAAAATTTGAATTTGTGATTGTAAAAGAGCACTGTATAGTGGAATGTTTTATTAGAGCTGGGCTAATTTATAAGAATTATATTGGTTAATGTTAGGGCAGTGGCAGAGCAAGGAGAGGAAATAGGGAGCATTTAGTCACTGGAAACTGAGTTTAGATAAGGAAGTAACAGAAAATTACATCCGTGAAAGGTCACATCTGAACTTATGTATCTTTTATCATGAAGCCTCTGTGTTAGGAAAACCTGCCTGTCTTCTTGATAAGAGATCTGGTAGTCTTCACTAGCTAACAAATTGACTCGTGTGCTAATAAGGTGGTGGATTACCTTGGCGTAAAGAGCTAGATCTGTTTTCTGGCTGTCAAGCTATAGTTACTTTAGCTGTCAATGTAGTCAGAAATCTGGGAAGAATAAATTTTAATCTAGATGTCATATAATAACTACAATGACAGAGGTTCCTCTATAGTCTATTGCCCAAACAGTTTTCCCAGTTCTCTGTAGTCTCCAACTCAGAGTGCTGTAGTCTTGCAACTCAGACAGAGTCGTCTGGCCATCCAGCCCAGACGACGAGAAGCATTTTCCTGTAAAGTAGGAATGTGGGAGAAATGACTCACTTTGTCTCAGGTAATATGAGACATTTAATTCTCCAGGGGTCCTCGTTTGTCTACAGTTTAGGCTGAGCCCTGGCAGCAGGCAATGGAGTGATGTTTCTCAGTGGCCATCATACCACAATCCAGGCAGTTTTGTCACTGTGATCATATCTTTTCAGAGACCTTGGATGGAGGTCAGCGTTAGGCTTTGGGAGTCTCTGTCATAGTAAGCTTAAATATTTAACATTACATTTAGCAGATTTGTGACAAGATTGAGAGCTAGTATCTATTGAACATATCTGAGTTAGGCAATCTGTGTGTGTTCAATTACTTGTTCTGGATTGTATCTGGCAAACAAAGAGAGTGTATTATAACTTAATAACAGTAATGCCAGTAGCAAAAACAAAACTAGATGTGTATTTAAGGCAGTTATCTTTAACTTAAGGCAGTGCTCTTTAACCTTTTTATTGTTATAAATCTTTAAATTAACATTAAATTATTATTTACCAAAGGAGGATAGAAATCATATGACAACTTTATCTTAACTGAAGTGTCTTTGGACACCTTAAGTCAGGATATTTTAAGGTAAGGAGGCAGTGAGGTGAGAACTGCCCATAACAAAGATGGCAGATGATCATAAGACTGCCCTTAACCAAGATGTTACTGAAGTTATAGCCAGCCATGTGACCATCATTAGCTAAGATGGCACTGAAGTGCTAGCTGTACCTGTGGGAGAAGTCATGTGTTATACATCAAAATGGAGCAGAAGTGTCATATATCTTAGAATGGAATGGCAGAAGTGTGGCAGAGACAAACATAAAGACAAATCTAAACAGAAGTAAGCTAAGTGCAGCTTGGCAGCTGGCACCAGAGAGTGGGCTAGTGACAAGGGTGCAAGCAGGAGAGAGCAAGCCATTTCCTGGCCTGTGCCATATAGCACTGGACAGCAGGACTACATAAGAGAGCAAGCACTCGAGGGGAGGGTGAGAGGCAGCGGCTGTAGCTGCGCTTTAGTCTGCTCCTCTAGCCACGGTGGGAGTAGAGCAAGTTAAGTCCAAAATAAGATCTGGAGAGTTCAGCTAAGAGTCAAAGGGAAAAGATGCAGGCACAGAGAGCGAAGAATAAAAGTGGTAAGAAAACGAGGGAGAGGAGAAAATTATATATAGAAATATTTCCATTTTTTTTTTGGATTGCTGGTAAGAGTGGCCATTTAGAGTTATTGCTTTGTGGATATTTGGGCCAAATTCAGCCTGTGAATTTGGAGACCGTTAAGAGTGGGAGGTATTCCAGTAATGAGCTTGGGAGTGGCAGTGAAGACATACCCTTTCTGAGTGAGAGTAGAAGTTATTAATATTATCCCTACTAGCATCCTGAGGATAAATTAATAACTAGAATGGAGTTATTAATCATACCATTGCATCCCTAGGGCAAATTAATAACTAGAATGAAACAACCAGCCAGGCTAGATTTACTAGGTCACCATGTAGTGATCTAGTGGGACCAGCTCCTGAGCTGTGGGGCTCAGAGCCCGAGGGAAAACTATTTACCTAGGCCTGGCCTAGGATTTTTTTCAGCAGCATGCATGAGAGAAGCCAAGAGAGAAAACTGTCTTGAGTCTTGAGGAGAGAGAGAGAGAGAGAGAGAGAGAGAGAGAGAGAGAGAGAGAGAGGCAGGGAGGGAGAGAGAGGGAGGGAGAGAATGAGAATGAGCAAGCTAAGGGTGGAGATCCTAAAATGAGACTGAATATGGGAAGCTTACTAGCTTGCTGGTGTTTGGATGGAGAGTTTTCATGATCAAAAGAGTGGAAAGTCCATGTGACTGCAGGGAAATATGAACTCGTGCAAACTGAGAGTTTGTAAATCTGAATTTTACGGCATCAATGTTATTTTATTTTATAAAATGAAAAACCAGGATATGTTTGATAGAGCATGGTACGGTGAGGTGGGTGCCCTGCCCAGCCCATGCTGAGGCATCCCTTCCCTCTGATGTACCACCAGCTATTGGACTTGTATAGTGTAGAATATAAGGGACATTGAAAAAGGAGTAGAGGCAGAGAAAGACAGACAGACAGACAGACAGACAGACACACACACACACACAGATAGATAGATAGATAGAGACAGAGACAGAGAAAGACAGAGAGAGATGGAGAGAGAGTGTGTGTTGGAGGAGGAGAAGGAGGTTTAGGAGGAGAAGGAGGAGGTCTGGCCAGGAACATTTGGAGAGAGATGAGAAAGAGGGAAGGGCAGAGTGGGAGAAAGGGGTCAGGGAGAGAAGAAAGTAAGAGAAGACGATCCAAACAGCCCCTTTTATACTAAGCCAGGCCTACTGGGCTGTTGCTAGGTAACTGTTGGATAGAGTTTAGAAGAAATGTCAGTGAACACCTAGCCAATGCATATGGATGGTATAGAAGCCTCCTGACTGAGTAGTGAGGCATTTTCAGCCAGCAGCACCAGCACTTGGGAGAATTAGGGCACAGGACAACATACTTTACGCCAACCTGGGCTATATGATGAAACCTGTTTTAAACAAACAAACAAACAAACAAACAAACAAACAAATGAACATAACAATAATTGTCCATTTATGTCTAAAATCTATGCAACACTCTAATAAGGTAAACAAAATGTTCAGCAGCCAAGCAAGGTGTTAATTTAATACAAATTTTCAACTGCAGGATCATTTGAATAACCTCCAAGAATAGTAACATTAACAAATAAATTTAACATCTTACTAAAAGAAAACTACTTTTATGTGATATTCTTAATTTAATGTAATAAGTTAATATTATCTGGCTACATCTTGTTAATCTATGAGGCTTTGTAAATTTCTTGACAAACCCCTTAGAAAACACCAGACAGTCAAAATTCATGTTTGTGTTTCCTGCAGTCTTATCTGGGCTTTGGTTTTGAATGATTGTGAATAGTAGAGGGAAGTAGCAGATGGATGATAAAACATCACAAAAGTAATGCTTATAGCATCTAGCAGGAATCAAGCAAGGATGCACCATTAAAACTGTGATGTGTTATCAAACGACCCCAGTGTCATTTGTCCCACCTCCCACTTCCCAATTAAAGCATTTGCCCTGATTTTCAAGCCTCCTCTCTGTCATGGTTCCTTTATACTTTCCTGGTTTCTATGGTTACTCATATACTCATATCTCAAGAGTTGGAGCTAGGAGCTGCAGATGAGAGAGACAGGATAATTCCTTATCTAAATTCAAAATCTTATACCCAAAGATAAGTATAGCTATTACTCCTCATCAAAGAAGCTTCTCTCTGCAGCAAACTGAGACCATTACAAAAAAACTACAGCTGCATACAAGGCAGATAGCAGTGGATTGTGGAGAGCACAACAACAATAAATATATGTACATCAAAATTCCTATATGTACGGGTCAGAAAACTTAGAGGAAGGGACAGGAAGATTGTAAGAGCCTGAATGGCAAGAAGAAGTCTGCTTAAAATAGTATCCCCTAGAAATGTGTACAAAAGCAGATTGAAACAATGGTACTATATCCATGGGGAAGTTAAAGTAGAAGGGATTAAATTTTCATGGAATCCCTTCCCTAGGCAAAGAACCATGGGGCAACTAATGACTGCTGGGAGGAGATTTAGCCTATCTTAAAGATGTGCCCCATTATTGATTGTCCAATGTAGAATAGTCAGTCTTGAAACCACATACAAACAGTCAACAAGAACAGACTACAGGTTGTATGTATATATGTATGTGTATATATACCTGTGTATGCACATATAAAATATGCATATATGTAACAATAATAATCAAAGAAAAGGAAACTATCAACTTGAGAGTGAAGGCATGGAAGGTGCTAGAGGTAGAAGAGGGGGAAAGTGATGTAATTCTATTCAATCAGAATGAATAAAATTATCATTACATCACTTCCCTTTCTTTCCTCCCTTCAGTCCCTCCAATGCCCCCATCACTCTCAACTTAATTGCTTTTTCATTTGATTATTATTGTTGCATATTACGCAAAAATATATAATCATAACCAGCTGAGTCTATTTTTGTTGTTGTGTGTACATGGCTTCAGAGCTGTTCACTCCCTATGGATAACCGATCAGGGCACTCATCCCTGAGAAAGGCTAATTCTCTCTCTCAGCAGTCATTAGTTGCCTATAGTTCTTAGTTTAGTTGGTGGAACCTGTGAGACTTCTCCCTTCTATGTTAGTGTTGGGGTACATTGTGTGACACTGTGTCTCTGTATATTCAATTGTTGATTGCTTACAGGCAGAGAACTAGGTATTAGCTGGATCTTGGCATTGTTATTTCTATGGTCCACTACCAGCCTCATATTTTGTAAACATTCACTCTTCCTTACTTGCTGATTGGCTTTAAAAACATCTGATGGATAAGGTAGGCAGGAAGTGGAGAGTGAAACTTTTGGGCAGAGAAAGGGAATAAAAAATCAGAAGCAAGAGATTGATCAGGTACACAAAAAGAAACGGAAGTACCAGAACTGAGAGAAAGAGGTAAAGAACTAGCCACGTGGTGGGTTATGGGCTAGAATAGTAAGATTGGGAGGTAGCCTAAGCTAAAGTCATAAGCTTTAAATATACGAGTCTCCATGTCTCGTTATATACCTGGCATGTATGCAAAAATCATGTTATACATTAGTGCCCATTGATATTTTCATTTTTCAGGTTTTTGTCTATGCAGCCCTTTCTGAGAGATGTGACCCATAGCTGACTACCTTCATGCTAGAACCTTTGCTTAAAGACAGGCCCATCAATCACCCTTCTTGAGCAACGAGCACCTTATGGGTCACAATCAAAGTTGCACTGAGAGTCACAACCCTAAATATTTTCCTCCACACAAAAGAAACACACACATGCACATTTCCTAACTTTCTGATCTGAGTTGGGTGTGATGGCCTTTCTCAACTTGATGTATTACTTTCACTGCCTTGAGAATAAAGCATCCAAGATGAAGGCATCTTCTGAAGGCTCACTGGTCCTTTGTTTGGGAACTGAGATGTCCTGGATTCTGAGTCTCCTTACTAAAAGAATTTAAAAACAGATTCAAAGAAGCCCAAGTATAGTGAATTTTGAAAGAAAAACAACAGGATTAGCAAGCTGTAAAATCCTGGCAGCAGCATGGAGGAGGAGGAGAGGAGATGAAAACAAACAAACAAACAAACAAACAAACAAACGGAACTGCAGTTGTAAACTTAGGCACAGAGTCAGGAATATATTGATAATCTCAAGAGTATTAGAAAAAGCATGCTTAGGTTTTAGGCCTGTTACCAGACAGAGAAAAGGAAAACGAAAAAAAACCTGTTTAGTGCTGAGCTATCGATCTATGTCTAGGGGGGCTGAATTCCTGGTATCTGTGACCAGGGACGAACAATTGCACTGGGGAGATGTGGTTAGAAATAGAAATATAGATGGTTTATTATGAAAGGAAAAGCACGTGTCCTCAAGTGGGAGTAGGCTAGTGAACCAAGGAAAAAGCCTAAAACGTGGGGTCAAGAGCCTTATAGCCCTTTATTGGACATTTACACAATAACTGCCTGTCCCATTTTTATTTTGCAGGCTCTTCTTGAGCTTGCTCTGTTCATTACATAAAGCCCAGGTGAGAAAGGGCTTCCACTCTTCTGCAACCTGTAAGTCCCCCCTTTTTTTTGTCTCTTAAAAACAAGTTAATTGTTTTGTTTACCAAAATGTCTGCTGCAAGATTATGTCTCCTCAAAAGACAGAGAAGCTCTGACAACTGAAAAATATGACCGTCCAAAGGATCCGAACCATGAGAACAGCATAGATATGACAGCATGGAAGGGGGAATCTTACCAGCTCCCAGGTCCCCAGCCCTAGACAAAGAACTTTGGGTAATCAGGCATTTAACAGCTGAGGAGAGAAGAACTAGCCCTCCCCAAGCTCAAGGCCTCTAATTGGTTAATCAATACCAAATGGTCACCCCTGAAATCCTATACATTAAAGTAATTCTAAACATACTTAGCAGATTATATTTATATATTTATATTTAGGGATAATAATTAAAGGGGAAAAGCCATGAATTAGAGAGAGATTGGGATAAGGGGTGTGATAGAAGGAATTGGAGGAGAGAGAGAGAGGAAGAGAGAGAGAGAAAGAGAGAGGAAAATGATAAAACTATATTTTAATCTTAAAATTGCAAATAAAATACACAAATTATATGTTAATTTTGATGTTTCAGCCTTCATTCTCTTGCTTCACTATGACTTTTCTTAATACATTTAAATATTTACTTAAGTGCTTAATATTCATTCACTCACAATGGCCCTTTAGTATGGGCTTCTCACACCCATAGGAACTAAAGTCATATATGTTAAATGATCTTAACTGGTTTTGGGACCTCATCTGAGATGATCAATACGCCAAGGTACACTGATGTAGCTTAGGGTTAAAGAGAACATTTAAGCAGGGAAATGGAGTGTTTGTTTCTTTTTATATTTATTTATTAAGTTATTTGATAAAGTCTCACGCTTCCCAAATTGGCTTTTACTTCTTTACAATGGAGGATGGCTTTGAACTCTCAAGTTTCCTTCCACTACCTTACAATTGCTGAGATGACAAACATGTACCTGGCTCTGGTTTATAAAGTGCCAGGGAACAAGCCCAAGACTTCCTGCTTGCTATGCAAGCACTCTGACAACCGAGCCACACCCTGCCCTGGGGTTGTTTTTAATGGACTTAATTTTTTTAAATTTACTTTTTTTTTTTCAAATCGTAATTTTTACTTGTTCACATAGGGGTTATAAACACAAAAAGGCAGGACATGGGGAAGGGGATGACACTGGAGCGTGGGTGTTCAGAGGGAATAAAGATATCTTTCAGAACCGGGTATCAGCTGGGTGAAGGTTCAGGGGACAGGTCGCTATGACTCTGCCTACGATTCAATTGTCCTTATCTCAGTTGGTGTTATCTGCCAAGGCTACCTATTTACAAGGTCTATGACTACTCAGGCTGGTAAATTTCCACAGAAGCTGCCTGTTTACAATAGCTTATAGCCATTTGTTTCAATGTTTTTCCACAGAGACCCAAGACTTGGTGTTAGTATACATGTATGACAGGCCTATTGTTGATTTTAGGCCTATGGCTGACTTTAGGCCTTCAGTGTATAACCAGGGCTGCCCCTGACATCTCCTCCCTTCTCTAAGTATAGAAGGGTTGTGGCGATTCTAACCTTGTGAAGGCGGGGATAGAGGCCTGACCTCCAGTAATTGAAGGGGACCTTGTAATGGCTCTGGTCTCCCTGTATTTAAATGGACTTAATTTTTAATCAGAGCTTGAAAAAGATGACACCAATGTGTCATGCTCCACCTTGGGATGGACTTTCTGAAACAATTTGTCTGCATTTGTGCATTTGTGCATTTGTGCTTCTAAAGAAAGAGAGGGAGAAAATAGAAATAAATAAACACATGGATTTAAAATGATGACCATAGTTTGTGTTGTAATTATTTATTCATTTTTTTAAAACATTGACCATATTATTTTAAAAAGTACTTCTTTGGGGATTTTTTTTCATCTTCCTGTCATTACTGTACTCCATGCTTCTGCTATTTCTATAGTCTATTCTAATTTTGTTATTACTTTTAAAATAGGTTCCACTTTTTTACACAAGTGCATTTATTTGATAAGAAAAATATATGTAGCTATCTACCTGGGGAGTCAGAAACACCTTTGTGAAGGCCTTGGAGTAAGTAGAGGCTTTGTGTGGACTGTGCAGTGGGAAAGGGCTCAATAGAGGAGACACAAGAAATGCTGGAACTTTAAAAAGTCTTTTTTTTTTTTTTTATCTGAGCTGTTGAGCAGCCAATTGCCATATGTGAGTCAAAACCTCACAGAGATCACCTGGTGTTTCAGAATGCACTTGGATACCACGAGCTGTTTCACCTTAATATTTATCTAAGCACCTCCCCAGATAAACTCTTTCACATGGAAAGCCTGGGGCTTGTCATAGATGGTACAAGATTCAAAGTATGTCTAAAAGGCACTGACTTGATCTTGCCATTCTCTGAACCTTGAAATTGAATGATTCAGTGAGAGGAAATGCAATACAGGAAAAAAAGTTTGTCACAATTGCATGACTAATCTTGGTTGGCAATTTGACACCCCTCGAGAGGAAAGAACCTCAATTGAAGAATTGCTTATATCAGTTTGGGCTTCAGGAACATCTGTGGGAGCATTTTCCTGATTGCTAATTGATGTAGGACGGCTGCCCACTGTGGGTGGTCCCATTCTTAGGCAATTGGGTCTGTATAATAAAAAAAAAAGCCTGGGAGTAATCCAACAAGTAGAGAGGTCCTTCATGGTTTCTGCTTCAAGCTCTTTCCTCGAATTCTTTTCATCGATGATGTACCTATAGACAAAAGAGAGCCTTTCTTCCCAAGTTGCTTTGGATGCAGTGTTTATCGTCACAACAGAAAACAAACTAGAATACATATCTCTAATCCTGAAAAGTTTTTTTTTTTTTCTACAAACTCTCCTTGTTCCGTCGGTGCTGTCCTCAGTGGCTAATACTGGTATATCTTTTCTTATATTGCAAACCTTAATAGCAGTGCCACAAGTTGTGAGTTGGCCCCTTGTACCTGCCCCTAACTTCTGAATTCGTCACAAATTTTTGTATGTGGATAGTGCTATTTATGATGGTTCAGTCCATATGCAAGCTTTCACTCTTTGTCTATTTCCTTGTGAATTTAAACCATAGTTTTAGAGAGTGGAGATGGAGTGAGCAAGCTTAGTTTCCGATCAGTTTTGTTGTTTTCTTTTAGGAGCTGTGAAAGCGCTTTCTCTGAACAGTTAGCAATTACCATCTGACTCTAGTCAGCACTCACCATCAGTCCCCACAGGCAACATCATTTACGGCACACCCTGTAACACCATCCAAACCTGCCCAGAGACCTACAATAGGCACTCAGACATGGACTCAAGAATCTCTCATCTATTAATTAGCCTCCTCTGTGGATTTGTTCAGTTGCTTATTAGTTTTGCTATGCATAAATTTTAGTCATCAATACAGCCACACTTGATTGCTGCTTGCAGCTATGTTTTTAATCAGATGTCAAGATTTGTGAACAAATGCACTGAACATATGTGCTGAAGCTGATAGGAAATAATGAATTCCTCCTGCCATCTAGTGGTCAAACTCTTTATTGCCAATGCAAAAATGGTTCAAAAAGAACACAGAGTACAAAAAAGAAACACTGAGTGTAGAGGAGAATGGAAGGGGGGGAGGGTAATGAGAGTGCATAGTATTAAAATACTTTAAATGCGCATATGGAAATGCTGCAATGAAACTCATTATTGTATATAGTAATATATATATATATATACACACACATATATATATTACTATATACAATATATGTATATATATACATATATATATATATGTATGTATATATATGTATGTGTGTGTCTTAAGAAAAGAAAAATAAAAAAGATTGAAATACTATCCCACAAGAATCCTGATTTGTATGTGAGATTATCATCTTGTAGATGTGACACTTCTTAGGAACCCAACTGGAACCACTAATGGAGACGGTACCAGTCTGGGTATCATATCATTTGTCAATGAGTGAGAGCCTTCAGACTTTGAGCCAGCTTTTGATGGAAGCAAAATTAACGTGCAATGAAAGGAGCCTGGATGCAGTTGCACTTTGGTTGTTGGGTCAGGGGTTTGACAGCAGGGGTCATGTGGAAAGATTCTAAGGAGTGATGTTAATACACTAGGCACCATGACAGAGGCTTGGGCCCTGGAGTGTGAGCGTTTGTTAGAATGCTCCAGATGGTTCACTTAAGTTATATGCATCTGGGGGCAGGGTTAATAGCTCAACCAGAAAGTGCTACAGCATAAGCATGAGGCCCTGAGTTCTAACATGAGAACCTGCATGAGGAAACAATGGATGGAGTGGTGTGAATCTATACTCATGGTGCTGTGGAAGAAGGGAGAGGTGAGCCATTCAGACTTGCTGACCTGCCAGCCTAGTGTAATTGCTGAGTCTTAGTAAGAAACCTTGTCTCAAAAACCAAGGTGGATAGCTTCTGAGGAATGACCTCTGACCTAAACCTGCACACACACGTGTGCATACACACACACACACACACACACACACACACACACACACACACAGAGAGAGAGAGAGAGAGAGAGAGAGAGAGAGAGAGAGAGAGAGAGAGAGAGAGAGTTTTCAGTACTTGTGAGTTTTATTTCCAAAATAAAATATCATGTAGAAAGCAACTTATGTTTGAGCCCATGAGGTGCACTTAAAAATAACATAGGTTCATCAGTGGGTGGATACAGTAGATACGTGTGCATTGTTTCAAATTCAGTATAGTGAGAACTAACTGCAGAAGTGAGATGGTGCATACATATAGAAAACTGTTTTCAAATTTTCAACATGTTAGAATCTTTGCAGCAGAATGTCAGAAAAAGAATTCTCAGCTGAATACTGGGTATTTTGTACTTGTTCTTATTTTCTTCCCATTAATTTGTTTAATTATTCATTTTGCATCCCAATTGCAGTCTCTCTCCCAGTCCCCCCTCCCAGAGCACCTCCCCCTTCCCTTCTGCATTGAGAAGGGGGAGGGCCCCCTGGGTACCAACCCACATCAAGGCATTGCAGGACTGGGCACATCATTTCCTACTTAGGCCAGACAAGGCAGCCCAGTTAGAGGAACAGGATCCATGGGCAGGCAACAGAGTCAGGGACAGACCCTGCTTCAGTTATTGGGGGACCTGCATGAAGACCAAGCTGCACATCAAAGATGTAGTGTGGGGTTTAGGCTCTTATTTTCATTAATTGCTAAGCTTAAAGATATTCAGGAGGAGGGCTTGTGAGCTGACTGAGCTGGTAAAGACACTTACTACTTAGTTAGGCATCTTGGATTCTATAACCAGAACTCACAGGGTGGAAAGAGACTCCAGACTCTTGCCTGGAGGCTTATATTTTTCAAAACCTACTTTGATATTGGTTCTTAAATGCTTCAACCTCCCTTATTGCCCATCAATCAAAGGTAGGGGAAGAAGATGGTTAATAGGACAAGGGGGATGTGGACCTATTTAGAAGTAGTTCTTTAGGGGCAATTTCAATCTTTGTTGCCTACAGTCTAGCTAATTAGCAAACACCAAACATGAATCATCATCAGTGGCTCCATCCAGAAGAAATTGCATGGCTCTATTCATCAGAAAGAGCGAAGTCATGGCAAGTGAAGATCAGTGAAAAAAGCAAGGTGATCCAATACAATAAGTGTTGTCAGCTAAGACCAGCATGGTGAAGCCCAACAAAGGCCAGCAAGGAGAACAAATGCCAGAGCACTATCCACTGTCTGTTGGGTTATACTTATACCCGTTCCACACATCACATGCCTTCTCAAGCATCTGCTCCAACAAAATATCACAAGCAAGCTCTTTTTCACCAGGAAGCTTCCAGAAAAACATCACATGACACAACTGGGTCTCCAGTGAAACCAGAGTTTCTCATCACTTGCCACCACGCATACTTCCTGGAATACATGACTGTATATTATAAAAGAATATATTGATGTAATAGGAGCTGGTCATTCCTAAAAACCTGTTGTTTAGTGGTCATTTCCTATAGCATATGAAAATGCTGCTGCAGGTCATGAAGATGGAAAAAAAGAAAGTTTTGGATCTCTGGTCCTCAGGAGCCTCCTGAATTATGAGAATGTATCATACTTAATTAAAGGAAATTTTGGGTCTGCAAGATGCCTCAGCAGATAGAGGCACTTGCTTAGAGGCCTGACAACTTGAGTTTGGTCCTTGGATTTCACAAGGTGCCATGAGGGAACAGAATCCTGATAGTTATACTATGCATCATAGTGTGTATGTGCCTGCGTTCAAATGTGCATATGCACACTTGGCAAGTGTGTGTGCGCGCACACACACACACACACACACACACTGTAAAAAAGTTAAAGTCTGTTGTGAATTGCTGTTTGTTTTTTTTTCTGGACCCTCAAAAGGGGAGCCTGTACTCAGGTGAGGTCAGATGAAATCTTAGTCAGATACGACAAGAGCCTGTGATTGAGAAGTGGAAGTTTTAGAGAGGGGAGAGAGACAGAGGGAAAGGAGATAGGGATGGATGGAGAGAAGATGGATGAAGATGATGAACCAGATCCACGTGACCTGAAAGAGTCCCAGGTAACTATAGCTATCATAGAAGGGCAATAGAATAATGTAGGGTACGTTTGTCCCATCTAGGTGTGTAGCTTGTATTTATATTGCTTGATTTTTGAGTTCTTTGTATGTGCATTTTGGAGATTGAAGATTTACTGTTATAATTCTGGCTGATAAATTACAAGCCTTTGGAGTTTTCATTTTACAGGGCTAGGGGATTAGAGCCAGCATGGTGGATGGCCTGGGAAGATATGAGCAGTTCAGCAGCAGCTAACTGTGGGAACTTGGGAAGACCTTGGCTTTTGGAGGTGAGATCATCATTGCCAGCACATAGCTGGACATAGCATGGAATATATATATATATATAAAATTGTTTTTACATGCTACAGATGGCGACCAGTGTGGTGAGTAAGAATTCACTAGAAATTTAAGATTCTTAGCCTGAGAGTGGGAGGATTAATTCTTAGTGATTGGATTGGACAGGAGTAACATGACTCCAGTACCTGTGAGATTCTAAACAAAGAAACTGGGATGACCCAGTTCAGGCTCTGCGTTCGCCTGCTGTAAATAGAAACAACATAAGTAGAGCTGCCTGCTTCCTATAAGCAAATAATAATAGAAGTTTGATTTAATTGTTTTAAAGATGGTATAAAGCTAAAATACTCTAACAAAGTCTTACAGGATACTCATATTCTTTCTAACCTGGGCTCCATGGGAATTTTGGGTTAAAATCCTAACCTGATCTAATCCTGACAGATTAGAAAAGGCCTAAGGTAGGCTCAAATAGCATGAGTTTAATTTTCTTTATTTACTTTACATTATTTAATTATCAAGATGGGTATGATTCTGACTCATGGTTATTTTATTATTCCTCTGGGAGAGAGGTCAAGCTAAAAGTTTTCCTTGTTACTGGCTAAAGGACATACTAATTTGGGAGAAAGCCTCTATATTTGTATTTTTTAGAAAAGATGATTAAACTCTGGACATCTTCCAGAGTTATATGGATCAGATATGACAGAGGGAAACCCCCTGAAGAACTAGATTCAAGAGAATCAAACAAAAAATGTAAAGATTCTTTGTGCCATACTTCACATGGCACAAATGAAGACTTATGATTGGTTATTTCTAAAATTGTCTCATAAAACGACTGTCTTTCACATGCTTACACAAAGAGCAGAATTTCATCCTAACTAGTCTGGACACTCTACACAGACTAAAACAATCCATGCAGATATCTCGATGGTGCTTAAGTTTTGTTTTGAGTTTTGTATATTGCAGATTGTACAGAGTGTATAGCTTTAGTGAGATTCATTATCAGACATGCTGAACTGATCTGTTCAAAGTCCTGATGTCATGGATTTTCAGACAGATCCAGTCAGAAAGCAGACACCAGAGATTAATTACAACTGTTGGCACAGCTTTCTTAAAGCCTAACCAACTCCTCCATTTCCCTACCCTGCCCCCTTTCAAAGACATCTCAATGTCCATATTCAGCAGGAAGAAGTTATGAAGAGTTGTCATCCTGGTTCCCTGGGCTTGGGGTCTGGAGGTGATTATTCTAGGTTGTCTTTTTGGGAAATTTAGAAATGGTCATAATTTGAACAGGGAAGAAATAGCTAGAATTGATTGTGTAGCCATAATCTTATTTGGTAGAAATCTTTATAATTGTTACAAAGTTGAAGTTATAATTTCTTACATTGGTACAGAATTTATTTAGATACAGATTTAAAGTTTTCATTGGTATGAATTTCTTCTATTGATACAAAAATTTAAAAATACAAAGCTTAGACCCAGTCCTTCAATAATTGCCTTTACAAACTGATTTTAGGTGATTAAGTCCAGAGTTAAGGCCAGATAGCAAATTCGTGGCTCTGAGATAATTGTTAGGGTCTTTTCAAGATATTTTAATTAGAAATATCTGAGAGTAGTTAAAGGACAACATTCCAGATTACTTTGCATAGATAGATAGTTTTCAAAGACATTAGAAATCCACAGATTGTGACATTTAATATTATTTAATCATTTGTTGTTGAGACAATCGGCTCCTGACATCACCTCATTCTTGGATTCAAAGAAGAAACTGAGCATCTATACCTCCAGATGACATTGTACACCATGGCAAGGTAGCCACTAGGCAGAAATTGCCTATTCATCTACAGACAAGATTACTGTCCAGAAAAAGGACACACTACATTAAATAGTCAACTGATAACCTCTGCCAAGACAGGGTAGTCAGTCCTTCATAATTCTGCATTACAAAGATCTATCAAATGATTCTGGACCAAACAGCTACAGATTGATGCACCAACATGTTGAGAAACAGGAAACTGTATAGGTAGGCAGCTGTCTCTGCAATTTGTTTCAGTTTTGGAAACTGTGTGCTTCCTATATTTTTAGGTAAATTTTATGTCTCTCTCAGAATTCTGGTGGGATTGAAGACTTATCATAGTCAATTAGCCAACCCAAGTTATTTAGCATTGAAAGAATATATTTGTGTGAGAAGATGGTTTTCAGATAGTATACAAGCCAAACCAGGACATAACAGGTGTAGAATTATAAGCCTTTTAAAGTTAGAATAGATGACAGATTGCTTTATTTAGTTGACCAAAATTATGGACTGGGTGTTAGGTGTATCTTATACTTTATAAATTACAGAATGGTAATAGTTGTGCTCAATTTATATCTGAGAAAAAAGTGCCTTTAATTGGACAAAAGGGGGAAATGTTGTGAATTGGTGTCTGTTTTTTTCTGCCCCATAAAAAGGGGTGTCTGTACTCAGGCGAGGTCAGGTGAAATCTTAATTAGTCAGATAAAACTAGAGCCTGTGATTGGGCAGAGAAAGAGGGGGTGGAGCTGAATTATTTAGAGAGGGGAGAGAGACAGAGGGAAAGGAGACAGGGACAGATGGAGAGAGGATGGAGGAAGAAGATAAACCAGATCCACGTGGCCTGAAATATTGTGGCTATCATAGAAGGGCAATAGAATAATGTAGGGTACATTTGCCCCATCTAGGTGTGTAGCTTGTATTTATATTAGCTAGGTTTTGAGTTCTTTGTGTGGGCATTTTAGGGGTTGAAGATTTACTGTTCTAAATCTGGCTGATAAATTAGAAGCTTCTGGAGTTTTCATTTTATTGGACTAGGGGATTAGAGTCAGTGGGGCAGATGGTCTGAGAAGATACAAGTGGTTCAGCAGCAGCTAACCATGGGAACCTGGGAAGACTGCTGGGGCTTTTGCAGCTCTCCATGGGGGTGGTGAGACTTCTGTTGTTGGAGATTAGCCAGACATAATGTGGATTTTTTAAAAATAATTACACGCTACAAAAGCTACCAGGGAATATTATTTCTAAGGAAGCTGACCAACACATGCAAATAAACAGTAGAACTTCCATTCACATCCATGTTGTCTAGGTCCCATCGCAACCCTTGCTTTTCATGAATTAGGAAACCAAGCAAATTCTGAGTATTATGGGGAAATGTAGTGTGGTAAATCTAGCTACTGTTGGGAAAGCAAGTGTCTAAGCCATGGCACTGATCAAGGACTGGCTTTTCTCTGCAAAGAACAGATTACCACAGAAGGAGGACCCAGTCTGTGTGAATACCCAGGGTATCTCTTAATTTGCTTCATATATACAGCCTCTACTTTCATTTTAACATAAGAAGTTATTTCTAGCGCTTGATTTTTTTTATCTCCAATTAATCTTATTTATAGAACTCTACTAATTTCCAACATTAAGAATTTTAGTATTAGAACTTTTAAAATGATGTAAAGATAAAAAATATATTCTTTTTTTTTTGGTGACAATATATAATGATGTAGTCCAATCTGGGTTTTTGAGATCTTTCTGCCTCTACCTCCCAAGTGTTTTTATTCTTACCTTTTCACACGCACTCTCTATGGACTGTGAAGCTAAGAAATCACATGTTTTGACAGTTTGGAGAATGATGATCCAGGAGGCTAATGGCTCACATTTTTCCCCCCAAGCTACAAAGTTATTGCTGTGGATCTGTGGGCATTGTACAGTTCTGTTTAGTTTTGGTTGTATGTATAAAATGAAGGATGTTATCTCTGAGGTGTGGTCCAGCAATGACCAATTTGTCATTCAGATGATCCTGTCCCTTTGGCTTTCACTGGATGTCACTAAGTACTTGGTACTGAGATAGTTCTAACTAATGGGATGAGACTGGAAGGTACTTTTGTTTAATGAGTGACCTAGGTGGCATTAGATCTGAACTTCTCTGAGCCATCCAGGTATATTGCCAACTATTCTGTGGATGGCCTTTTTCTCCTCTCTCTCTCTCTCTCTCTCTCTTAGTTTTTTTATTGGATATTTTCTTTATTTACATTTCAATTGTTTTTTCCTCTTTAGGACACCCCTTTGGAAACACCCCATCTCATCCCCCTTGTCTCTATGAGGGTGCTCACCCACCCACTCATCCACCTACTCTCACCTTCTTGCCATGGCATTCCTCTATACTGGGGCATTGAACCACCTCAGGCCCAAGGGCCACTCCTCCCACTGACATTCAAGAAGGCTATCCTCTACCACACATCTGGCCATGGTCCCTTCTTGTGTACTCTTTGGTTGGTAGTTCAGTCCCTGGGAGCTATGGAGGCTCTGGCCAGTTGACACTGTTGCTCTCCCCATGGGCTGCAAACCCTCTCAGCTCCTTCAGTCCTTTTTCCAACTCCTCTATCAGGAACCCCATGTTTAGTCCAATGGATGGCTGCAAGCATTTGCCTCTTTATTTATCAGGCTCTGGCAGAACCTCTCAGGAGATAGCCATATCACCATTCTGTCAGCAAGCACTTCCCGGCATCCACAATAGTGTCTGTTTTTGGTGACTGTATGTAGGATGGATCCCTAGGTGGGGCAGTCTCTGGATGGCCTTTCCTTCAGTCTCTGCTCCACACTTTGTCTCTACATTTCCTCCTATGAGTATTTGGTTCCCTCTTCGAAGAAGCCATGAAGCATTTACACTTTGATCTTTCTTCTTCTTGGGCTTCATATAGTCTGCAAATTGAATCTTGGGTATTCCAAACTTTTGGGCTACTATCCCCTTATCAGTGAGTGCATACCATGTATATTTTTTTGTGACTGGGTTACCTCACTCAGGATATTTTCAAGTCCCATCCATTTGCCTGAAAATTTCATGAAGTCATTGTTTTTAATAGCTACATAGTATTCCATTGTGTAAATGTACCACATTTTCTGTATCCATTTTTCTGTTAAGGGACATCTGGGTTGTTTCCAGCTTCTGGCTATTACAAATATGGCTGCTATGAACATAGTGGAGCTGGTGTTCTTGTTGTATGTATCTTCTGTGTATATGCCCAGAAGTGATATAGCTGGGTCCTCAAGTAGTACTATGTCCAATTTTCTGAGGAACTACCAGACTGATTTCGAGAGTGGTTGTAGCAACTTACAATCCCACCAACAATGGAGGAGTGTTGCTCTTTCTCCACATCCCCACTAGCATGTGCTTTCACCTGAGTTTTATCTTAGCCATTCTGACTGGTGTGAGGTGGAATCTCAGAGTTGTTTTGATTTGCATTTCCCTGATAACTAAGGATGTTGAACATTTCTTTAGGTGCTTCTCAGCCATTTGAGTTTCCTCAGTTGCGAATTCTCTGTTTGCCTCTGTTTCCCATTTTTAAAATAGGGTTATTTGGTTATCTGGAGTCTAACTTCTTGAGCTCTTTGTATATTAACTCTCTATTGGATGTAGGATTGGTAAGTATCGTTTCTCAATCTGTTGGTTGCCTTACAGAAGCTTTGCAATGTTATGATGTCCCATTTGTCAATTCTTTCTCCCTCCCTCCCTCCCTCCCTCCCTCCCTCTCTCTCTTTCTTTCTTTCTTTCTTTCTTTTTTTGGTTTTTCGAGACAGGGTTTCTCTGTATAGCCCTGGCTGTCCTGGAACTCACTCTGTAGACCAGGCTGGCCTCGAACTCAGAAATCCGCCTGCCTCTGCCTCCCAAGTGCTGGGATTAAAGGCATGCGCCACCACCGCCTGGCTCCATTTGTCAATTCTTGATCTTAAAGCATAAGCCATTGGCGTTCTGTTCAGGAACTTTTCCCCTGTGCCCGTGTGTTTGAGGGTCTTTCCTACTTTTTCTTCTATTAGTTTTAGTGTGTCTGGTTTTATGAGAAGGTCCTTGATCCACTTGAACTTGAGCTTTGTTCAAGGAGATAAGAATGGATTGATTTTCATTCTTCTACATTCTGATCTCCAGTTGAATCAGCACAATTTGTTGAAAATCCTGTCTTTTTTTTCCACTGGATGGTTTTAGCTCCTTTGTCAAACAAAGATCAAGTGATCATAGGTGTGTGGGTTCATTTCTGGGTCTTCAATTCTATTCCATTGACCTTCCTGATGTTCCTGTACTAATACTATGCAGTTTTTATCACTATTGCTCTGTAGTATAGCTTGAGGTCAGGGATGGTGATTTATTGTTGAGAATAGTTTTTGCTATCCTGGGTTTTTTGTTATCCAAATAAATTTTAGAATTGCTCATTCTAACTCTATGAAGTATTGAGATGGAATTTTGATGGGGCTTGCATTGAATCTGTAGATTGCTTTTGGCAAGATGGCCATTTTTACTGTATTAATCCTGCCAGTCCATGAGCATGGGAGATCTTTCCATCTTCTGAGTTTTTCTTCAATTTCATTCTTCAGAGACTTGATGTTCTTTGTTGTATTGATCTTTCATGTAAACACATGTTTGGTTAGAGTCACACCAAGATATTTTATATTGTTTGTGACTATTAGGATGGGTTTCATTTCCTAATTTCTTTCTTAGCCTGTTTATCCTTTGAGTATAGGAAGGCTACTGATTTGATTCAGTTAATTTTATATCTAGCCACTTTGCTGAAGTTGTTTATCAGGTTTAGGAGTTCTCTGGTGGAATTTCTGGGGTCACTTAAGTATACTATCGTATCATCTGCAAATAGTGATATTTTAACTGCTTCCTTTCTAATTTGTATCCCATTGGCCTCTTTTTGTTGTCTAATTACTCTAGTTAGAACTTCAAGTAGTATACTGAATAGATAGTGAGAGAGTGGGCAGCCTTGTCTAGTCCCTGATTTTACTGGGATTGCTTCAAGCTTCTCTCCATTTAGT
>NW_021604569.1:16292485-16315194 GCF_004785775.1 Grammomys surdaster | reverse complement strand
AAATTCTGGGTCTTGTTTGTGTATCCAGTCTGCTAGTCTGCATCTTTTTATTGGGGAATTGAGACCATTGATGCTAAGAGATATTAAGTAAAAATGATTGTGGCTTCCTGTTATTTTTGTTATTAGAGGTAGAGTTATGTTCGTATAGTTATCTTCTTTTGGGGTTGTTGGAAGATTACTTCCTTGCTTTTTTTAGGTTGTAGTTTCCCTCCTTGTGTTGGCGTTTTCCATCAGTTATCCTTTGAAGTGCTGGGTTTGTGGGAAGATATTGTGCAAATTTTGTTTTGTCATGGAATATCTTGGTTTCACCATCTATAGTGATTGAGAATTTTGCTGGGTATAGTAATCTGGGCTGGCAATTGTGTTCTCTTAGGGTCTGTATGATGTCAGTCCAGGCTCTTCTGGCTTTTATAGTCTCTGGTGAGAAGTCTGGTATAATTCTTATAGGTCTGCCTTTGTATGTTACTTGACCTTTTTTCCCTTACTGCTTTTAGTATTTTTTCTTTGTTTTGTGCATCTGATGTTTTGATTATTATGTGACAGGAGGTATTTCTTTTCTGGTCTAGTCTATTTGGTGTTCTTTAGGCTTCTTGTATGTTTATGGGCATCCTGTTCTTTAGGTTAGGGAAGTTTTCCTCAATAATTTTGTTGAAGATATTTACTGGCCCTTTAAGTTGGGAATCTTCATTCTCATCTATACCTATTATCCTTAGGTTTGGTCTTCTCATTGTGTCCTGGATTTCCTGGATGGTTTGAGTTAGGAGTTCTTTGCATTTTGCATTTTCTTTGACAACTGTGTCAATATTTTCCACCGTATCTTCTGCATTTGAGATTCTCTCTTCTATCTCTTGTATTCTGCTGGTGATGCTTGCGTCTATGACTCCTGATCTCTTTCTTAGGTTTTCTATCTCCATGGTTGTCTCCCTTTGAGCTTTCTTTATTGTTTCTATTTCCATTTTCAGATCCTGAATGTTTTTGTTTAATTCCTTCTTTGTGTTTTCTTGCATTTCTTTAAGGGATTTCTGTGATTCCTCTTTAAGGGCTTCTGCCTGTTTACTTGTACTCTCCTGTATTTCTTTAAGGGACTTACTTAATTCCTTCTTATAATCCTCTATCATCATCATGAGAAATGATTTTAATTCTGAATCCTGCTTTTCAGGTGTGATGGGGTGTTCAGGGTTTTCTATATTGGGAGAACTGGGTACTGATGATGCCAA
This sequence comes from Grammomys surdaster, assembly GCF_004785775.1. Lineage (NCBI taxonomy): Eukaryota > Metazoa > Chordata > Mammalia > Rodentia > Muridae > Grammomys > Grammomys surdaster. The sequence continues at coordinate 16,313,977 of NW_021604569.1, read as the reverse complement.
GAAACTTTGGTTTCTGTTGCTTATGTTCTTGTGCTTGCCTTTCGCCATCTGGTTAACTCTAGTGTTACCTGCCCTCACTGTGTAAGACTGGAGTCTGTATTTCCAGTTATCTTGCTTGTTGCAGAGCTCCTCAGAGTCCAGATGTCTCTGTGGTCTTATGATCCTAATCTCCTGGGTGGAGGAACTCCTGGGACTCAGGCCACCTCTTGGATCTGGAAATCGTTCTGCTCTGGGTGCAGTGGTTCCTCTAGGATGGCTCATGATACAATGTCTCCCAAGTGCAAACCACCTTGATGTCTGCTGCTCTGAGTGCAGTGGTTCCTTGGCTGCTCTGAGTGCAGTGGTTCCTCTAGGATGACTCAGGATTCAGTATCTCCACAGGACAGGAGCAGACCAACTCTGTGTCTGCCCCAGTCCAAGGGACCAGGCCGTGGTTTTTTTCTTTAAGTTTGTTTATATAGTGGATTGCATTGATGGATTTCCATATATTGAACCATCCCTGCATCCCTGGGATGAAGCCTACTTGATTGTGGTGAATGATCATTTTGATGTGTTCTTGGATTCCATTTGCAAAAATTTTATTGAGTATTTTTGCATCGATATTTATAAGGAAAATTGATCTGAAGTTCTCTTCCTTTTTTGGGTCTTTGTTTAGTTTTGGTAAAAGCTTAACTGTGGCTTCATAGAACAAATTGGGTAGTGTTCCTTCTGTTTATATTTTGTGGAATAGTTTGAACAGTATTGATTTTATGTCTTCTCTAAAGGTCTGATAGAATTTTGCACTAAAACCTTCTGGTCCAGGGCTTTTTTTTTTTTAAATCGGTTATTTTATTTATTTACATTTCAAATGTTATCTCCCTCCCTGGTTTCCCCTCTGAAACCTCTCCATCCCTTCCCCTTGCCCCTGCTTTTATGAGGGAGTTCCCCCACCCCACCCCCAACTGTTGGGAGCCAAGTCCTAGTAGAAAGCAGCTATCATCTTTGCAGCCATCTCAAGCCATATACCCTGACAAGAGACTTGTTTTCAACAGCCTACAACAGCTGAGCACACTCTGATAAACATCATGCTTTTCTCTCATGTCTTGTTTTGTTGTTTAATGCCCCCAGCTGCAAGGCACACATGGTAAAGTGTCTTCATCTGTGTTCCCCTGCTTATGCTTATATATATATCCATGGTTTCCTTTCAATAAAGGGAGACTTGAACAGATTCTCTGTCTTGTCTCCATTCTTTGAGTCTCTTGCCCCTCCATCCCCACTTTCTCTCTTGCTAGACCCTGACCTGCAGGCTGGAGCAGCAGCTAGGGCTGGGACAAAGTGGCCCCCAAATGTGGGACAGAACGGGCTGATACAAAGTGGCGCTCAACGAGAGACAGAAGAATGAGAAACCCAGTGAAGGACGTTACTAGGAGAAGGGTTGACTGAAAATTCAGAAGTGAAACAGGGGTGATTGTTGCGGGAAACTGCCGTGTGGAGACCAGTAGGTCATAGTAATGATAATGGGGCAAGAAATAAGTCAGCCTGAACTCAACTCTCTGTTTTTGGTTTATTGTTTGCTGTTTACATGTGTCAATTGTCTGCTTCTGTTTCGCTGTTTGAATGCTGTCTTTCATGTTAAAAAGAAAAACGCATAGAATCCAAAATATGACCAAAGGTTGATGATTTGTCAGAGTCAGACTGGGATGACCTAGAGGAAGAGGCAGCCAAATATTATGACCCTGAATGGCCCTCTTTCTGAAGGCCCCCTCCCTGTGTGCCACTTCCAGATGCTCTTGCTATGGAGATGGTGGTTGTAGATCCCAGAAAGGAGTTGCAGGACAAAATTTCTTTTCTTAAACAGCAAATAGAATTAGAGAAAGTGTATCAGGACTTAATTAATCAGTTACAAAAATTAAGAACAAGGAAGATATCACGAGAGGGCGAGGCTAACTGCGAAAATCACCCAGGTCCTTGCATTCCTCAACCCGGAGTCCAAAGGTAGCCCCTGTCTTCTGGTTTTAGTTCAACCACAGATTAGCCAGAGGAGCGAGAGGCTGAGGTTTTCCCTGTATCAGAGACTAGAGACACTCAAGGGGTTGCGTGAAGATATCATACAGGGTTTAATTTTCAAATCATTAAAGAATTCAAAAATTCAGTGTCACAATACGGTGCCACTGCTCCCTTTACTCTTGCAATCTTAGAATCGGTTGCAGAGGAGTGGCTGACTCCTGGTGATTGGAATACTCTAGTGAGAGCAGTTCTTAGTGGTGGTGACCATCTTATTTGGAAATCAGAGTATCACGAGAATTGTAAAGAGACAGCTAGGAGAAACATTCAGGCAGATAATGGTTGATCCTTTGAGCCTTAGTAGGAGAAGGGCAATTTGCTTCTAGTGATAACCAGATGCAATATGACCCAGGCTTATTTGCTCAAATTCAAAATGCAGCCATGAAGGCATGGCATAAACTCCCAGTAAAGGGAGACCCTGGTGCATCTTTAACAGTAGTCAGACAAGAGCCTGATGAAAGATTTTCTGATTTTGTTCATCAACTAATGACAACAGCAGGGAATATTTTTGGTAATACAGAGGCAGGTGTAGATTATGTGAAACAACTTGCATATGAAAATGCCAATTCTGCCTGTCAAGCAGCCATTAGACCCTATAGGAAAAAGACAGACCTTACTGGGTATATCAGACTCTGTTCTGACATAGGGCCCTTCTACCAACAGGGCTTAGCTATGGCAGCTGCCATGCAAGGACAATCAGAGATTTTTTGGCAAGTAGAGACAAAAAAGCCTGTTTTAGATGTGTCAAGCCTGGACACTTTGCAAAATACTGCAAAGCAGAAAATTAGTTAACCCAGAGACAGCCCAGAAAACAGCCTGGGCTATGCCTACGTTGCAAACGTGGAAGGCATTGGGCTAGTGAATGTAGGTCCAAGACAAATGCACAAGGAAACACCCTTTCCTATAATCAGGGAAACGAGAACAGGGGCCAGCCCCAGGCCCCGAACCAACACAAGTCAAAACAGGCTTATGGGGCAGTCAGTTTCATACCAGCAAACAACAACCCATTTCAGAACTTAGTCGAGCAACACCAGAATGCACAGGACTGGACCTCAGTTCTGCCACCCACACAGTATTAAGCCCAGAAATGGGACCTCAGGCCTTACCCACTGGAGTGTTTGGACTACTCTATCCAAATGTGTTTGGCCTGATAGTGGGAAGAGGCAGTGCTACTATGTGGGTACTACAAAATTTTCCTGGAGTTATAGACAATGATTATCAAGGTGAGATTAAGGTAATGGCCAAGGCAATACAGAATATAGTTACCATTCCTACAGGAAGGAGGATTGGTCAACTATTGTTACTTCCATTGATTCCTACTAATCACAAATATAAGAGTCCTAAGAGAGGGGATCAAGGCTTTGGTTCCTCTGATGCATACTGGGTACAGCCTATCGTTAAACAAAAACCTATGATGCCAATATTGCTCGATGGGAAGGCATTTTGAGGCATGGTTGATACAGGAGCTGATGTGACAATCATCAAACAAAGTGATTGACCTGCCACCTGGCCTCTGACCCCAACCTTAACCAATTTAAGGGGTATTGGCCAAAGCCAAAATCCACAGCAAAGCTCTAAGGTGCTGACATGGAAAGGTAAAGAAGGAAATACAGGGAAAATACAACCCTATGTCATTCCCGGCCTTCCCATTAATCTCTGGGGCAGAGATCTATTATCCCAGTTGGGATTGATTATGTGCAGCCCTAATGAAGTAATCATGGCTCAAATGATAAACTCTCGATTTTCTCCAGGGAAAGGATTAGGAAAAAGTGAATATGGGATTACTCATCCTATTGAGGTCCATGGTAACTCTGGAAGAAGAAGCTTGGGGTATTTTTGATGGAGGCTATTGATTCAGCTGCACCCCTAGGGCATTGTGCCAATCCCATCACCTGGAAAGGAGACTCACCTGCCTGGGTGGATCAGTGGTCCCTAACCACCGAAAAATTACAAGCAGTTGCTAGTGAAAAATCAATTTGAAAAATTAAACAGGGGGAATGGTACCCTACCAAGGGGTCCCCCAGAAATTTTAAATTTTTTAACTTTGGATTATGAAGGAAAATCTGCTGCAGATAGATTCTGGCATCCTGATACCAAAAAGAATTTTGCAACAGTCCTCTGGAAAGACTCATTAAGTGGAACCTGGAATGGGCCAGATCCAGTGCTTATCTGGGGACGAGGTTCTGTCTGCATATATTCCCAAATGGCAGATGCTGCACGCTGGCTGCCAGAGAGACTGATTAAACAAATAGACAACAAAAACAAATCCAGGGAGGAGAAACCCTCTGAGAAGGATATTTTTTTCTTTACAGGAAACATGAAGATGCTTCACTGGAGCGGATCAACCAGCATACCTGACTTGGAAAATTCTCAGTGCAGAAGAAGACACCACCACCCGCACCTCCAGGGTGGCTGTATTGGACTTTTGATTCCCTAACTTATGATTTAGTGGGCTAAATTGTTTAGACCCAGGAGAGAACCCATTACTACAGTTACTATAGCTGTCTTTTTGGATTTGAAAATGACTGGGGCAGAGATGGGGATTTCTTTATTTGTTTAGTTAAGATCAAAGCTGTGATCAGTTCTGTACTTCTATAGATTTAGATTTAGAAAGAATGGAATCTGCTATATCACATTTGTAAAATTCATTATCCTCCTTAGCTGAGATAGTGCTACAGAATAGAAGAGGCTTATACTTTTTACTCCTCCAACAGAGGGAGTTGTGTGCTACCCTAAAAAGAGTGTTGCTCTGATGAAGAATGGACGGGAAAGGGAGGCTGGGGTCCTTTGTTCTGACCTAAGGCAGGCACGGTTTCTGTAAGTTTTCCCAGCCTTCCCTTTTGAAAAAAAAATTTAAAATGGGGAACTGTTGGGAGCCAAGTCCTAGCAGAAAGCAGCTATCATCTTTGCAGCCATCTCAAGCCATATACCCTGACAAGAGACTTGTTTTCAACAGCCCACAACAGCTGAGCGCACTCTGATAAACATCATGCTTTTCTCCCATATCTTGTTTTGTTGTTTATTGCCCCCAGCTGCAAGGTGCCGTGGTAAAGTGTCTTCAGCTGCATTCCCCTGCCTTTGCTTATATATACCCATGATTTCCTTTCATTAAAGGGAGACTTGAACAGACTCTGTCTTGTCTCCATTCTTTGAGTCTCTTTCCCCTCCATCCCCACTTTCTCTCTTGGTAGACCCTGACCTGCAGGCTGGAGCAGCAGCTAGGGGCGGGACAAAGTGGTCCCCAAATGTGGGGCAGAATGGGCTCATACACCCACTCACTCCCACCTCCCTGTCCTAGCATTTCCCTATGCTGGGGCATCAAGCCTCTGCAGGACCAAGGTTTGCAACCCCATAGGAAGAACAACAGTAATAACCAACCAGATACCCTAGAGCTCCCAGGGACTAAGCCACCAACCGAAGAGTATACATGGGTAATTAACTTTCAAAACAAGCCCAGCACAACATGAGACCAGGTACTGTTACTGATGTGTCTGCCAGCTGTTCTTGATTTGACCTTCCTGTCTCTATCTCTTCTTGTTCTCTCTCATTCTGTGCAGGAACCCCAGGAGAGTGGGATGCTTTGAGAAATAGCTGCAGGTTGGTTTGACCAATAGGTGGTGATGAGAGGAGATTGACAGGCTGGAAGAGGGGGTGGGTGAAAGAACCATTTCCTTTTCCTCCCTTGGTTCAGGGAAGTGTGTCATGCCGTGTGTGTGTGTGTGTGTGTGTTTGTGTGTGTCATCCTTTTGTCTACAGCTCTTCCTCCTCACAATGGCTTCCACCAGATCCCATCTCCTCCCCTTGTCCATTCAGTCCAATGCTCAAAACAGTATTCTGTTGTTGATAGTCTGCAGGTCTCACCTTCATGGAACTGATCTACAATCCAGCACATGGATGGAACCTACATTCATCTGTGATGGAGATGTGAGTGGGTTGGTAGCTGACAGTGTCCTCCACCCCTCCACTCCCCACCTCCAAGTTCTGACAGCCCAAGATGTATTTCCATTCATAGATTCCCCTCCATCACCCATTCACAAATTCAACACTGTTCAAGATATTCCCACAGACAACTTTTCAAACACTGGGCCATACATGATACTAGAGTCCCTGTCTTGTAACTTCCTCCCTTGAAGCCAGCCTCCTGATAGCATTTAGTCTGAGGCCCTTTATCTTCACAGTTCTTATGTAACTTTATTGATGCTTTCTTTCAGTCCAGGGCTTTTTTTGGTGGTGAGACTTTTAATGACTGTTGCTTTTTTTTTTCCACAGGTTATGGAACTTTTTAAATAGTTTATCTGCTCCTGATTTAACTTTGGTACCTGGTATCTGCCTAAAAAATTGTCCATTTCATTGAGATTTTCCAATTTTGTTCAGTATAGGCCTTTGTAGTAGGATCTGATGGTTTTTGAATTTCCTCAGTTTTTGTTGTTATGCCTCCCTTTTCATTTCAGATTTTGTCAAATTGGATGCTGTCTCTGTGCCCTCTGCTTAGTCTGGCTAAGGATTTATCTATCTTGTTGATTTTCTCAAAGAACCAGCTCCTGGTTTTGTTGATTCTTTGTATAGTTCTTTTTGTTTTTTACTTGGTTGATTTCAGCCCTGAGTTTTGATTATTTCCTGCCATCTACTCAGCTTCCGTGTATTTGCTTCTTTTTGTTCTAGAACTTTTGGGTGTATTGTTAAGCTGCTAGTGTATGCTCTCTCCAGGTTTTTGTTTGTTTGTTTGTTTGTTTTGTTTTGTTTTGTTTTGTTTTTTGGTTTTTTTGCTTTTTCTTGAATGTGCCCTTGCATTTGGAGCACAGATAATCAGAATCGATAATTCTTCTCGATAGATTTTTCCTTTGATGAGTATGAAGCGTCCTTCCTTATCCTATTTGGTAACTTTTGGTTGAAAGTTAATTTTATTTGATATTAGAATGGATACTCCAGCTTGTTTCCTGGGACAATTTGCCAATTTGCTTGAAAAATTGTTTTCCAGCCCTTTACTTTGAAGTAGTGTCTGTCTTTGACACTAAGGTGAATTTCCTGTATGCAGCAAAATGCTGTATCCAGTCTGTTAGTCTATCTTTTTATTGGGGAATTGAGTCCTTTGATGTTAAGAGATATTGAGGAGTAGTGATTGTTGTTTTCTGTTATAGTTGTTGTTAGAGGTGCAATTATGTTTGTGTGGCTATCTTCTTTTAGGTTTGTTTAAAGAAGATTACTTTCTTAATTTCTCTAGGGTATAGTTTCTCTCCTTGTGTTGCAGTTTTCCATCTATTATTCTTTGCAGGGCTGGATTTCTAAGATATTATGTAAATTTGATTTTGTCATGGAATATCTTGGTTTCTCCATCTATGGTAATTGAGAGTTTTGCTGAATATAGTAGCCTGGGCCGGCATTTGTGTTCTCTTAGAGTCTGTATGGCATCTGTCCAGGATCTTCTGGCTTTTATAGTATCTATTGAGAAGTCTGGCATAATTCTGATAGATGTGCCTTTATATGTTACTTGACCTTTTTTCCCTTACTGCTTTTAATATTCTTTCTTTGTTTTGTGCATTTGATGTTTTGACTATTATGTGACAGGAGGAGTTTCTTTTCTTATCCAGTTTATTTGGAGTTCTGTAGGCTTTTTGTATGTTTATGGGCATCTCATTCTTTAGGTTAGGGAAGTTTTCTTCTATAATTTTGTTGAAGATATTCACTGGCCCTTTCAGTTGGGAATCTTCACTTTCTTCTATACCTATTATCCTTAGGTTTGGTCTTCTCATTGTGTCCTGGATTTTCTGGATGTTTTGGGTTAAGAGCTTTTTACATTTTGCATTTTCTTTGGCTGTTGTGTCTCTGTTTTCTGTGGTATCTTCTGCACCTGATATTTTCTCTTCTATCTCTTGTATTCTGTTGGTTATGCTTGTGTCTATGACTTCTGTTCTCTTTCTTAGATTTTCTATCTCCAGGGTTGTCTCCCTTTGTGGTTTCTTTATTGTTTCTATTTCCATTTTTAGATCCTGGATGCTTTTGCTCAATTATTTTACCTGTTTAGTTGTGTTTTCCTGTAATTCTTTAAGGGACTTTTGTGTTTCCTCTTTGAGGTCTTTTACCTGTTTACCTGTGTTCTTCTGTATTTCTTTAAGGGAGTTATTTATGTCCTCCTTAAAGTCCTATATCGTCATCATCATGAGATGTGATTTTAAACCAGTCCTGCTTTTCTGGTGTGTTGAGGTATCCATGGCTCTGTTCTGTGAGATCTGAGTTCTGATGATGCCAAATAGCCTTGGTTTCTGTTGCTTATGTTATTGCCCTTGCCTTTAACCATCTGGTTATCTCTGGTGCTAGCTGGTGTTGCTATCTGTGACTGTGGCTTGTCCCCCCTGCAAGCCTGTGTCTCAGGACTTCTGGAAGACCATTTTTCTCCAGGAGGAATTTGGGTATGGAGAGCTGTGGCACAGGGTCCCCTCAGAATGCAGACAGAAACCTGAAGGATCCTTTCCGGAACTGTTCCTTGGTTCTTGTGTTCTGATGGTTCTAGATGGGTCCCTCTTGGGTCAGGAATTTGAGCAGAAGTGGTGGTGTTACCTATTCTCACAGGCGTGTTGGCACTCCTGGGAGACCAGCTCTCTCCTGGCAGTATTCGGGTACAGGACATTGTGGCACAGGATCAGCTCTGGGCACAGATGATAGCGGGAAGGGCTTCTTCCTCCTCAATCAGAATCTTCCACCCTTTGTTGCTTGAAGACACTTTTGGTACAATTTTACAAGGCAGGAGGAGAATTTTCACGTGGAAATGCTTTAGCCACTGGGTGGCGCTGCTGAACCACGGAAACTGAGCAAGGCCGGCTTAAGATGGAAAATATCAAGCTCAGGTTTTCAAAAATGTTTCACTTGGAAATACTTAATCACTTGTTCAACAGAAATATCCTCTCCTAAACCGTCAGATGGGAAGTCCCATCACCAAAAGTAGTTCCAGCGCTTGTGTACTCCTGCTGCTTAGGTTGATGCATCTTCAAAGGAGGCTGCTAATGAAACAGAATGTTGGAAAACAGTAGTGGGGTCCTAGAGGTGCTTTGGGCAGGGTAAACACGGGGAGGATGGTGATTATTTTGTAGTCATTAGACCAAACTCTACTTATTGTAAGGACTAAAAAAGTACTAATTGCTGTGGGTGATAGCCTCTGACAATCCTTTAAGAGTGAGTCCCGTATATTCTTTTGTGTTTTTATCTGACTCTGTGAGGCACTCAATTCTAGTCCAGATATGTGTGGATATGGGTATATTTATGCGCATGAATGTGTGAATGCGTGTGTGTCTATATCTCACACCGCTAGAGATGAATTAGTCCAAAACCAATGGGAAAGCGGATTGAAGAGGGGAGGAGGCATTGATGTTTTAAAAATGACAGTTCCCTGAGAAAATCCACTTAGATAAAGATCTAAAAGTACACAAATGCAAAATGAGTGTTCAGATCTATACAGTTTGCATTTTACTAAAATAATATATGAGAAAATGCCCACATGCATTCAAAGGAAAAGACTATTTTATTCATCCAACATTTGTCCCCGAAACCTTCTAATCATGAGCCAGCACATTTGCTGTCTAGGCATAGATGTAGACAATATTTATTAACAGAGGCACAAAAAGAAGTCATGACCCAAAAAAAAGACTCGTCAAGTTCATTTGAAAAATAAGCTTTCAGGTTAAAACCTTCAACTGGATAAAGGGAGATATAGAGGATTATGCAGAAACTAGAGGAAAGAAAATCCCCACCCCCAATGTTATTTTCGTTTTAATATTTTCAGATAAGGAATGAAAGACCATAAATCAATACATCTGTAATGAATACATGAATGTAGGCTAGAGGCATCTATTATTTTGCACAACATCCATTCATAAAGGCCCAAAAGAAGGAATTCTCTCAGGTCTAAATGTCAGCATCAGTCATGTCTTTTGTATTGCAGACTGTGGGATCTTATAATGGATTGCTTTTATCCTTGTACCAAAGGAGAAACGCCAGTTATATGTTGGAAGGTGAGAGCCAAGGCTCTGTGGACAACTTTCAGAGTGAAATAAGCAGCTTTCTGTCTGTTCCACTATTTCTCTCTGACTATGCAAAGCTCACCTTTTTGTGTTTGTTTGTTTGTGACAGGGTCTTGCTGTGTAGCCCAGGATGGCTTGAACTCCTGATCATTTGGAGCCAGTGTTGAAATTATGGGTATGTACTAGCCTGCTTTTATTATATTTATTGAAGAAATTGTTACTAACAGTGCTGATGGATTTCTCTATATGTCTTTCTATTTATGTATCTATGATATACATCTAAGTGAGGCACATATATAGAAATAATAATAACAAATAGAAACAGAGAGCTGAGGTGTACATGACGCTTTAAGCTTAGTCATACTGTGGCTTAGAAATGGCCATACTTAGGTATTAAGGCATGAAAAATATCAGCTTCTAGTAGTGGGTATGTGGCTTTTGCACATGACCCTGGTGAGCAAGCAGAACATAGCAGAAGGATGCTGTGTTTGTCTGCTGGGAGTCACTGTGCATGCTGTAACAATGAAGAAATGCAGCCAGCACATGGCAGGTGACTTCATTCCCCTCCTACCCAGACAATCAGGTGTGTGCTTCTGCAGAATGCATAGATGTGTGCAGGAATCCTGTGGCCAGTTATGAAGCTGCTGCTGTGTTATGCATCTCATCACATCTTGCCCAGGTTTGGGGGGTTTCTTTAAGCTGACTAGGACCAGCCAGCTCTTCCACCATGAGATAGTCTGACATTAGGATGTTTTGCTTCTGACTGTGTCAGGTTCTGGTGAGAACAAAGCAAGAGACTGAATGGATATAGTAAAGAGGGCAGGGATCCAAAGGAGCCTGGACTGCTGGAGTGAGAATAGAACAGAAGATAGAGACTCAGGCTGCAAGACTCAAATTGTCTCAAGTGATAATTATGCAATTACAGTGGCAAAACACTTGTTAAATCAGGATTGCACATTAAGGGAATTTAGAAGGGTTTCATAAGCCGATTGCAAAAGATGTTAATCATAAAACAATCTGTGGTAAATACAAAGAAGGAACACAGTAGGAATCAGTAGACCACACTAAGAATATGAGACAATACTGTAACTCTGTGTCTATATATAGTCATTTCTTGGGGGCTAGTAATCCCAGGTTAACACTGAGCTGAACATTGTATATAACATATATATTATATGTACATGATTATTCAAAAGGCTAACTCCAGCTATCCATGCCTGTATTTCTAACACTAGGGAAGTAGAGCCAGGAGGATCACAAGTTCAAAGCCAGTCTGGGCTGCATAGCAAGACCCTGTCAAAAACCAAAACACATTAACGAATACATTAACGTGGGAAGTCTAAACTGGGCTACTGTACTCTTGAAGTGCAGAAAGCACTCAATAGTCAGTGCATGAACTAGTGAGTGAATAAAGTGGGTACTTTTGGTCAGCAGCACTACGCAGCAGCCCTGGGAAGTGATACACCATCCAGGTGAGGTGTGTGGGCCACTGCTCCAGAGGGTGATTAGAACCATTTTTTTCTGGGCCTGATTCTGAGAGTACCCTGCTAGTTAGAGAAACTGTAGACTTCAAGTTGTAGTTAGAAGATTTCCAGTTAGAGACACTGTAGATTCCAAAGAGCCACTGTCTATTGAAAGCAATCATGAGCTCAATTTGGAACAGGGCTTACAAGATCCTCTGTCTTCTGGAGCAGTAGAAGAATGTGACTAGGGATGGAGAGAAGAGAGAGAGAGAGAGAGAGAGAGAGAGAGAGAGAGAGAGAGAGAGAGACTTAGACTTAGAGAGACTTAGAGAGACTTAGAGAGACTTAGAGAGACTTAGAGAGACTTAGAATGCAAGAGACAGAGAGACAGGGAAATAGAGAGAGGCACAGAGATAGACACACAGAGAAAGACACAGAGAGAGGCTATGAACAGGACATGAAGAGTATGTACCAGCTTGTACATATTTGGTATGAAGGCATCAGTGTGATAAAGAGATAGAGGGGAAATGAAGCAAACAAGGGTACCAGACTGTGCTAGGGGCAAGAGGAAGCCAGTTTTATAGTTGTTAAGACTGGAATCCAAAATGGGTAGTGATGAGTAAGTAATTCTCAATGACTTGGATACTCTGATGTGCTCTGTTGATATGTTTTGGGATTGGATGTGTAATATAATCTAATCCTGCTTAATAACATACTTGTAGTAGATTTGTAGCAGCAATGGAAATACATATGCATATACATGTATATATATATATATATATATATATATATATATATATATATATGAACAAGGTGATATCTGGCCCCAAGGAACAGGCTCATCAATGGCACGTCCCTTTTCACTACACCACGTACTGTTGATTTTTTGAGCTTCTAGTTTTTGTGTGTGTGAAAAGAGTCAAGATAGAATCATCTTGACAGAGCCATGGAAGGAATAGTACCAGTTGCCTACTGGAAGGATTTCAGTGACTTCCCAGATCTTGGTGGCATTTGGTAAATGAATGTCCTGAATCTCTCAAAAAAAATACAAAGTAGATTTGAGATGATGTTATAGATTCCCCAAAGAGAGACACTGCTTTTCTTAAGTGTTAGAGTAGAGATTCCATGGGTAACAGGACATCTGGAAAGCCTCACCCACATACCAAATGAATATGGTACTATAGATTCTTCCAATGCTAGCACTGAGGAGGCTGAGGCAGGATAAACATGAGTTCAAGGTCAGCTTGGACTGCATAGTCAGTCACACAAAACTGAACACATCAAACTTGACAGTGGCTGAGGAGACTCCTAAACAAGATAAATATTAGAATCAGAAAAAGGTGTGTGTGTGTGTGTGTGTGTGTGTGTGTGTGTGTGTGTGTGTGTGAGAGAGAGAGAGAGAGAGAGAGAGAAAGAGAGAGAGAAAGAGAGAGAGAGAGAGTTGTTGTTGTTGTTAATGATGATGCCAAGCAGACTAAGATGTCATATTAGAAGATACCTTAGAACCATTGTCCTTGGCTTTGAGCCTGGGAGGATGTCCAGCATTTCTGAATCAGAAAGTCTAGGCAGAATCCAGGACTTTGTGTTTTCAGACAATGTGATGATGTTAAAGCTGGGCAACCACAAGTTGAGAGCCAGGGTTCTATAGAAGAAGGTCTCTTCACATGTTTCTGTGCAGCCGTTGTACTTGAAGGAAACTGAATGTGAGACTCTCTGCTAACCAGAGATTGCGTTGGTATAAGAATCCATTTCCCCTTAGCTTTCCTAAGGCCTCTGCATGGGAGACCAAAAATGTACCTTCCCAGAATAGCTTTAGCCAGGCCTGGTCCATGGAAAGGCACCTGCTCTTACAGGAGCTGATTGCCTGCCATCTAGGATGAAAACATTCTTGTGTGGCTGTAGGTGGGCAGGGGAATGTCCAGAAAGGGGCTGGTGAGCTGTAGAGCTAGCTTACTTCAGTGTCCTGCAGTGCTTTGTACTATGGACTCACAGCCAGGCCAGAGAGGACAGCACTTATAGCTGTGGGATATAATGGAGACATGCATAGGACGGAATTGCTAACATTGGCAAAGCAGCTGACTGCCTTAGAAATATATTAAATTGGGACCACAGTCAGAGTAGCAGAGGCAATTCCATAGCATCTTATCTCTGGGCTGGAGGGTCGTGCTGCTAAAACTGCTGGAAATCGCAAAGCACAGCAGCATAGAGAATATAGGTGGTGAGGGTTGGTAATCAGGAAAGCACCTCTCTGGGGAGGGCCAAGGACCTACCATGTATCAAGCCCATGGTGGCCCTGACCTGGGGACAGGGTGACTCACATACAATGTTATCTCATTACACTTTCACAGCAGTCCCTGCAACGTGTTAATAGCTTCACTTTGCTGATGGGGAAATAGGCTGAGAAAGCTAATCTAACTTTCCCAGTACCACAGGGCAACAGATGGGAGTCTTCCTAAAAAGTTTTGAGGACTTGAACATTCATGAGGACATCTTAGCTTTGAACGTTGTACCAGCCTCTTGCCCCTGGCTCTCTACCTTGTAGCAGAATTGATTGTAATTGTTTCAGGAATGGAGAATGTACTGGCTTGACCTGGCATTTTTTTTGGGGGGTATTTGAGCAACATTTGTTTCTAGAACAACACATGAATAGGCATACACACATGGGAAATTATATGAACACATTTCAGGTAGGTGTCAAAGTCCCTGAGACTCTTTGGCCTATCAACCTGTAATTTGGGTGTTGTAGAAAAATTGCTTATTTCAAAGGCTATATCTGCAGTGACAAGGGATTTTTTTTTAAATCAGGATTTTTAAAAATGGTATATTTCCATCATGGTTGCTGAAAAGAATGACAAGCAGCTGGGTAGATACTGCCTGGTCTGCAGCCCAGGAATGCTGCTTACTCGCTCACAGGCAGACTTTAGAGACAAAAATGTAATCAAAATAAACCAGGTGCTTTCCCACACAAAAGGTGTAGGAATTCGAAGAAAACAAATTCAATCTCCTCCCTAGTTCTTAAAATATTGCCTCATACTCATATGAAGGTGTCATTAGCAGGTTGAAGGGTTTATGTAGAATAAATAGTTTGCCATAACTTTGGGCAGTAGCCAATGTTAGAAGACTGGGTCCTGAAGGGCTGAGGCTCTAGCTGCACAACCTCTCCCTATGTCTGCCACAGAGCTCTTCTTCCTCTGCTCTTCATTCTATATGCAATCTTGCTGTTCAGGGCAGAGAGAGGTGGGAGAGGAGAACGCAAAGTTGAAGGCATACTTCCCTCTGAGTTCTCTGACACATGGTAAGAATATTGCACAGAATCCTAGGTTTCAAATGGCTTTGGAGCAAGCTTACCCATGGAGTTAGAATGGTATAAATCATGATGGAGTCCAAGGGCCCTGGCCTGTGTTTAGAAGGTTGGAAGCTTCTCTTCTAACTCACCAAAGTGACAAGGCAATTTCTGACACATGATTTCTGATATGTGAAGTTCACTACAAAATGCAAATGCTGGGCATCCTACTGAAGGTGACAAGAAAATGGTTAGAGTTTCTGACAGCGGTTGAAATACATCTTCACTGCTACCCCTGGTTCCTGGGACAGAGCTTCGAGGACCACTGATTCCTTGACTGGGCAGCATTAAGCGGACCATCTTAGGTTACCTGTAATAAATCTGTCTTGACTTAGCCCAAGTTTAGGCAAGTGGGAGAATCCTGGGGCCTGGTGAGCTGGCTACCATGAGCTCTACAGGCATAGCATGTATAATCTAAGTCAGCTTTCCACACAGGAATGAGTATTCGAGATAATTGAAAGAGAACAAGTTTAGCTTGGACTACAGTTTCAGAAGCTTCCATTTATGCTTATCTGGCTTCACTGCTTTTGTAGTGAGACAGTGTATCATGATGTGGATCACGTGGTGGAACCAAGGAACTAGCCTCAGAAAAGCCAGAAGCAAGGAGAGAAGAAAGAGGCTAGCCTAGGTCACACTTCCTCTACTAGGTCATATTTCCTATAGGCTCCATCACCTCCCAATAGTGCCAGCAGTTAGTGATCAAGATTCAACACATGGGCCTTTGAGGAACACTTCCAAGGCATATCAAAAACCTCCAGGAAGGCTTAAGCTAAGTAGTGACATACTAGAAATTTCTATGTGCACCTGAAAAATGCCCTCCCCCACTTTGCCCCAATGATCTCCTCCATTTGTTTGCTCTGGGTCTGTGCCCATTATCATAAGCCAGTAATAGGAAAGGTCATAATTAGCTTCAGCTGTCAGCTTGGCACAGACCTACAGTCACCTGGAAAGAGGGAACCATAACTGAAAAATTGCCTCAATCAGATTGGCCTGTGGCCATGTCTGTGAGGCTTTTTTTTTTTTTTGAAGTTGCTAACTGATTCAGAAGAGCCCAGCCTGCTGTGAGCAGTGCTACTCCTAGGCGTGTAAGCCTGAAAAGTATAAGAAAGCAAGCTGGCCAAACTAGGGGAGGAACTTGATAAGTGGTGTTCTTCCATGGTCTCTGCTTCAAGTTTATTCCAAGTTGTCTTAAGCTGATGCCCTGGCTTTCCTCAGTTACCTTGTTTTGTCCCCTTTGTTTTGGAAACCTGAAGTGGTGACAGTCCGGCAAGCCTGGTCTTTCCCTATAGGGTTGATACCAGGTTCCAGGCTCTGACACTATTTATCTAAATGGTGAGTCACCAAGTTGATGTCTGTAGAAAACTGAAAAATTACAAGAACAAAACCAAGTGATGTGACCTGTGCCTGTAACCTCAGCACTTGAATGCTAGAGGCAGGAGGTCACAAGGTTTGGGTAATCAGCTGCAGAGGGAATTCAAGTTCAGCCTGATGTGGAAACATCATCTTGGCTAGCTTCTTACTGACCTGGTCTCCCTAGCTTGCATATATAACCATAAGGATTTTCTTTCTTCTTCAAGGTACAAAAATATGAAGTTTGTTTTTTTTTCTTTTTCCACATGACTTTTCTCATGTGCATATTCTGTTTTCCCAGTAGATTTTAACTAGGGCAAAGATAGGTTCAAAAGAAAGTCAAGGAATTAAAACAGAGTGCCTGTGTAAATAAAGGAGACAGCAGTAGCCCTGGTATGGGTGGAGCCATCTAGTGCCTGATCCAGTTCAATGTAAGGAGTTTGGTTTACTTAAGTCTAAATTATGGCACTGCCACTTGCTTGGCAACATGAGCAGATCATTCTCTTAGGCTGACTTGCCACTGGTGGCTCTAGCCACTTGTGTTTCTTGTTTGCATTTTGTGGTGGTTTGAATGGGTTTGCCTCTCATAGATGCATGTGTTTGAATGCTTGGCCAAAAGGAGTGGTACTATTAGGAAGTATGGTCTTGTTAGAGGAATTATGTCACCACATAGGTGGGCTGTGAGGTCTCCTGTGCTCATACACCCCCCGGTTTGGAAGAGAGAACTTCCTGGCTGCTGTCAGAAGTCAGTTTCCTTCTGGTTGACTTTCAATCAAGATGTAGAACTCTTGGCTCCTCTTGTACCATGCCTGCCTGGATGCTGCCATGCTTGTCAGCATGATGATAATGGACTGAACCTCTGAAACTGTAAGTGAGCCCCAATTAAATGTTTGCCCTCCTAAGAGTTGTCTTGGACACGAAGCCTCAGGCCAGCAATAGAACCCTACCTAAGATACATGCTTATCTTTTGCATTTCTGTCACCTAGGTGACAAGAGTGTGATGCAAGTTCATTTGAAGTTTGCTGTAAACTGCTGAACAGGAGTCTGACTGCACCATTCTGAAAGTGGCCAAGCTAATACCAGGGAAAAGAAAGCTCATTGATGAGAATGATAGGGCCTTCTTAGAATGGTTTGTACACGCCCATGTTAAGGGTTGGAACACAGTTAGGAACAGTGGGCTAAGGTATTAAGGCCACAGGTGACAAAGCAGTCACCTATGCTGTGGACTCTCTAGTTCTATTACAGTTCACAGGTCATCCTCACAGTAGAAATTCTACAGAGAGAAGCCAACAATTTGCTTTGCCAGCCTAGAAAAAAAAAAGCACCAACCACTGTGGGAATCAGGGGGCTTGAGATGGAGCTTGTTGTTAAGCAAAGCTTGCATACTGAGGGGCTGTAAGACTTAACCTGCATTTGGGTTTGGTTTAAGCCCAATGAAGACCCGATAATTAACTGAAATTAATATTAAAACAAACAAACAAAACATGGCAATTCCCTGTAGACAACATAGTTTCTTTTTGGAAGATTTTATTTATTTGTTTTATATATATGAGTACACTGCAGCTATCCTCAGACACACCAGAAGAGGGCGTCAGATCCTATTACAATTGGTTGTGAGTCACTGTGTGGTTGCTGGGAATTGAACTCGGGACCTCTGGAAGAACAATCAGTGCTCTTAACCTCTGAGCCATCTCTTCAACCCCAACATAGTTTCTTATTTCTCTTAAAAATTCAGCAGAACTAAGCACTCTGATTTGGTGGCTTGGGTATTTGTATACTGAGGAGCTAGGGACTCATACAGGAAGCTTACATAAATTCAGGACTCTCCAGCACATGTGGGACCTGCCTTGGCATACCAGATGACTCCTGGCTTGAAGCTCTTCCCCTACCTGACTTTACTGTGACTCTGTTCCTACAGCCCAGGCCCATCACCATCTTTCAGCTTCCTGCCAAATAAGATGTCAATGAGAATAATTGCTTTTTAAATTGGGCACCTAATTCTTTCAAACATATTACAATCAATTTTTTCTCTATGGCACTGGAATATCATTTCAAGGGAAATTTTAAATGTGTGTGAGAACAGTGATTGATAAGAAAATAAAATTACCTTATAAATATAAATAATTATGCCAACAGAAAGAAAACAGAAATATATGTTGTGAAGGACTGGCAAATGATTGGTTCCAGACTAAAGAGCCGTTTTATTTTATTGTTTGGATTCCTGCTAGAGCAGGCATTTATGTGTGCTAAGAGTGGGAGGGTCTGTGTGACCTTGAACAATACTGACACCCTTCTGCCTTATGTCTTTACCACCTGCAAAGCAGACATTGAAGCGCCCACTCTTCCTTTATTGCATCTGTAAATTAGACCTTGTGTGCACGCTCTGTGAGTTCTTCTGTAGACACAGGGCACACATTGCTGATCTTGATATTGTGAATTAGAACATAGACTAAAGTGTTATTTATTCTGAAAACCTGAGGTTATTATTTCCTTGGCAGCTGAATGACCCTTTTAAGCAAGTGCATATTTCCTTATGAGCCTAGGAAAGAATAGAATGAACCCCTTTCACTTGGCACAAACACACAGTTTTACATGTTTGTAATGCCTGGCAATCATTCTGCCCTAATCACTTTGAATCGTGCTAGTCACAGTCATAATGTAATAAGAGACCTTGTGTTTTTTCTTCCATTGTGTTCTTCCAAAAGAATGCAGAATAGATGGGGGTTATTAAGAAAGGAGGATTAGATTGTCCTTTGGTATGTCAAATACGTGATGTTCTTATTTTTTGTTTGTTTGTTTTGTTGTTTTATTTTTTCTACTCTCACCCATTTGAAATGTATCCACACAGAGTTTATATTTTGGACCTAAGGGGTTTTTTTTGTTTGCTTTAAAGAAAAATTCTCTAAAATCATAGAGAGCCATGGCTCCTTCTGCCTCTTATAAGTTGGTCAGTGGACTCAAGCCCACATTCAGGAAGACCTCCTTCTGCTCCCCATCCCCACATTCCACATTCTGGAGATTGTTTATCCCTGTGGTAGGGTTTTCCAGAGACACAGAACCAACAGGTTATATCTCCATGCTTAATGGGATTTATTAGGGGGGATTACATGTGTTATCTTGGGGAAGAGGAAGTCCTGCAATGGGTTACCTACAATTGGAGGACATGGAATCCTGATAGTATGCCCTAGTTCAAGACAGATGGCCTCAGAACTGTGAGCTCACTTAGTATAATTTTAAGGTCTAAATGATAAGAATGGGGTATGGGTGGGGCTACTGGTATGAGTCCTGGAGTCCCAAAGTCAGGAAGCTTGGAGTTCTGTTATTCAATAGGGAAGAAATGGCTTTCTTTAGGCAAAGACTAAAACTTGAACTCATGGGCCCTTGGAGGGCATTTTGGATCTAGACAGAGTAGTGAAGAGTTGGAGAGAAGACCAAGCAGTTACAAGACTGGATTACTCTTGTAGAGAACCTAAATTCAGTTCCCAGAACCCATACTGGTGGTTCACAACCATTGTATCCCTAGCTCCAGAGCCCATGATGCACCCCACTGTCATTTTTGTCCTCTGCAGGTACCTATATGCATAAGATACACATAAACTTAACACACACACACACACACACACACACACACACACACACACACTATAACAAAATATATTTTTTTCTAAAAAAAAAATAGGTGCTAGAGAATTGGCTTAGAGGTTAAGAGTATTTGTTGTACTCATATCAAGTGGCTTATAACTCCAGTTCTAGAGGAGCCACTACCGTCTGGACTCTGTGGGTAACTGCTTGCATGTAGTTCACATAAATCTACACAAGATACACACACACACACACACTCTACACACACACACACATGCATATATATATATATATATATATATATATATATATATATATAAACATAAAAAAAGAGAACACTGGGGAAAGATATTTCCTTTTCCCTACAAGTCTTTCTCATTTGGGCTTTTCATACCTGAACTCTGGTTTCCTCAAGTGTATATCAGCATGCCAACTAAAGGCATGGCAACTTCAGTGCATGCATTCATTCTTTTCCTCTGTGAATTCAGTTGTCAATACCTCTATGATTTCCTTCTGTCTGTACACTTCTCATCTTCTCTTGTACCCATTCCATACAGAAAATATGGAACATATGAGACATCCTTATCCATACCAGGCATGTGCACAACCTTTCAAATCTATAACATCAGACTATTTGTTCCAAGACTTACTTAAGTGATTCCTTTGTATCTGAGTAAAATTGGAGGTTGGGGATTTAAGCCCTGGGTTTTTCTTTATATTTATTTATTATTATTTTATTTCTATGAATGTTTGTCTCCATGTATGCACATGGACTATGTGTTTTCCTGGTGCCTGCAGATGTTAGAAGAGGGCACCAGATCCTATGGAACTGGAGTTATGGATGATTGGAAACCATCATGCAGATGCTGGATACTGAACCCAAGTTCTCCACAAGTGCACTCTTAACCACTGAGCCATCTCTTTTGACCCCTAGATTTTGTTATTATAGAAAGTGTCAAGGAATAAGATATAATTTCATAGGAAGTGGAAAGACCGTTTTGTTAGAAAAAATTCGTTGCAGATTGTAATAAAATGCTTTGGTCTATCAAGGAACCTGTTGATGTTTCAAGTCCTTGAATCAATGGTGATATGAGACCATGAATAAGGGCTGGAGAGTTAGCTCAGTGGTTAAAAACAAATACTGTTCTAACAGCGGACCTAAGTTTGAGTCTTGGCACTTAAACCGGGTTGCTCACAACCATCTGTATCTCAAATCCCAGGAAGATCCATTGCCTCTGCCTTCTGTGTATACTTGCACTCATGTTTACCTATGCATAGATACACACAAACACACACACAAGCATACACACACACACATACCTTAAAATAATAAAAGTATATCCAAAAGGAGAATGTGAATGAAAATAGCCCAGGAGAGCAAGAGCTGGCATGCTCATGGCATAGAAAGTCAATGAAGGCATGAATGGTATCCTACTTTTTGGACTTTACCAGATTTTTATTTCTGTACCCAAGCCCTCAAGATAATCAACTTTTTAGGATCTAAAGTTTGTTTCGACTCACAGATTTGGAGATGTCAGTATGTTTTTGAGTCACTAATGCTTTTGAGACAGTGGTGAGCTAAGACATTACGACATGAATGAGTAGTAGAGGGATTTGTTCATGTCATAGCAACCACAAGCATAGAGAGAGGGGAGAGAGAGAGAGAGAGAGAGAGAGAGAGAGAGAGAGAGAGAGAGAG